>NC_136620.1:37558669-37653669 GCF_933228915.1 Telmatherina bonti | reverse complement strand
TTTCAGTGTTTAGACTGCCTTTTACAATGAGAAAAGCACTCGGAGGATCCAAACGGTGATCCGGATCACCACCAAAATTAAATCAGTTCTTCATTTTCACATTTCCATAACATGGAACTGCATCCATAAAAATTTGAGCTCTCTTGAACACAAGCAGATAAATAAACACATAAATGCCGGTAAAAACATTACATCCTTGGCGGAGGTAATGAATGAGTTTTTCCAGACAATGAAACCGCAAAAGAGTCCAAGTGTTGTGGAAAAATGTAGAAGATCCTCTTTGCACAACAGATCAGAGACGGCACTAGGAGTCTAAGGATGCACCTTTATGTCAAACTGACAGAGTCTAGGTGTCTTACAGGGACGGCTTGTCGGACGCGGTCCGAAAATACAGAGAAAAAAACCTCATACACTCAAGCACAAACCAAAACAAGACACACAAAGTCCAGGAAGGCGGTGAGTCATGAGGGAGGGGGCCGGGGGTGGATGAGGAGGGGGACAAAGTGTCTATGAACATGTCTTCTTCCGTTCTCGGAGGGGGGGGGGGGTTGCGCCGGCCCAAGGCCGCTGGGAAGCCAAATCCAGATAGGATAACAAAGAAAGGGCCCACCTTATGTCAAATTATGCAAAAGAATAATTTATGACCCCTGTCATCCAATGAGAAGCTGCCACGTCGCAAGTGGGCGTGGCAGCTTCAATGAACCGGAAGTCGCTCCCCCTCTGTGAGCCAATCAATCAGCGTGTGCTATGTCATAAGTGGGCGTAACTTGGGTGAGGGGATGTCCCTGGACCACGTGATGTCCGGAAGTGACATATGTCAGTCCATTCTCCCAGGCGTGGCTCTGAAGTGACATCATCCGGGGGATGTCCCTGGACCACGTGATGTCCGGAATAATGAGAAAGATATAATAGTCTCAAAATTTAAAAATACCTCAACAGACATTAACTTAATTGATATGCTTATAATCAAGAAGTCATTAATGTTACTGTAAAACCTCTTACTCATAATTTCAACCTGTCCTTTCTAAAGGGTATCTTTCCAAATAATATGAAGACAATGGTAATACCGATATTTAAATATTTGAAGTTTTATTATCCCTGATCCCTGGTTTAGAAACAAAGCCTAAATTGTTGCCCAAACTAATGAATAATATCCTTTTTAGGGAAAAAGTACCTTTCAGTCAGTACACAACAATGTTATGTTTGTATCAAATAAATGTGTTGTATGTTATGTGATTTAATTATGTGAGTAAATAAATAGGTTGGATTATGTCCAGTCCATTTTAAGAAAATGGAGCGAAAAAAAAAAATCAGCCATGCTTTAAACCGCTGTGTCATCATCTGGATCAAGTGTTAAATAACAATAAGCAAAATGCACCGGTTTATCAGCAGATGTGTTTTAACTGCTGTGTTGCCATCTCAATCATGTTTCAAATAACAAGTGCATTGATCCAACAAGAATACTGTCTCAGGTTCTTCTCATCAACATAACGTACTTTTTAATTAATGACACCCATTTAAATGTTTTTAGCAAAGTCTACTGCCCAATAAGTGTGTGTACTTATTTTTATATTTTTTCAAATGTTTTTACACAATAAGATGACACACCAGTTATTTTTTTTCTTTTGTTTGGTTTCAGTTACCATAGCGAGGTTCTGCTTATTGCAGTTTACTTGTCATTATAGTAACTGTTGGGTTGGGTGGAGTAGAGCGGTCACCTAGATGAAAAAATACATGAAGCCATTTTGTATTTTCTCTGAGCTACAAAAATATACTAAGAGGAAATGCTAAACTAATTCTATATGCTGCATATTTAGGTTTCAAGTATAAGATTTATAATCGGATTAAGGTTTGTAAATGTAGATCTGATATCAATATTCTAAAATCCAGAATGAGGATACTTGTACTTACCTGTTCATTTGTCATTGAGAAACACGCTTCTTTTTTAACAGTTTGTCTCGAATCATTCCAACTATGTTGTTCTCTTTGTCCAATAACCATGTTTGAAAGTGACTTGGGCCTTTCCCTGGAGGAGATCCGGCTCCACAGCACCAGCCAGGGGTCTGACTCTTACCACACCGCGTTTGAACACCTATCACCACCGTGATGCGCCAGCGCAACTCAGTACCACTTGTTTTTTATCATGTTTTCATATCTTATGTTTACACATTGGCTGTTTTTGTAAATAGTTTTTTGTGATCTCGACATTTGTAATATTTAGATATGAGGTTCTTTTTTTGTGGTAAATAGGAAAATGTGTGTCTAAGTCCAGTGCATCTTCTCCAAAATGCATTACAGACATGGCTTCATTTTCGTTTCATAACTTGATTGAATGAAGGATTCTTTTGTCCATGCAGCTAGAAAGGTGTTTATATTATATCGCTTTACTAGATGTGATTAATACATCTGATTTGTAGTTTATCTAATTTACGTTTGTCAGTAAAAAATGTTTATACTGTGAAAATATCAATTTCTTTGTGAAAACGACTTCTATTGGGTTGGAATGATATTTTTCTTCTGAAGTAATTTCTTGCTTTCTTTCAGCTTTTCTCTACTATTTTCCATTACAAGCTTCTTGGCACAGCGTATGGAGATATATTTGTGCTACAATGCACTTTTTTCAGGCCCAAGGTGTCGTAAGTAATCCAGAAGTCCTGGAATAAAAACAAAAACAAAAAAAAAGCAGATGTAGATATGAATCATGTTTCTATCATGAAAATGATTTCTGTTTTGCTTCATGATGAAAGGTTTTCTTCTGATAGTCCGGCTTCCACAGCGCCAAAGAAAGAAAAAAAAAAACGCTTGTTAGATTAACAAATTATTCTAATTGGAGCCAATGTGTGAGCATGTATGAGTTCTTGTCTTGTAACTTTAACCAGGGTGCATGTGCATAGTATGTCCTGCTGCAGGAGTAGTGTAATTCTGGTCATGGTGGTAAAACCTACCTGAGCAAAACAACTCCTGCAAAGTGTCCTAGTTTTCTGACGGAATCCCAGTCGCTGACCTCCAGTACGTGGTGTTGGAGAAAATTGTTATGAGTTTGGTTTGTATTAAGTATTAGACATATATGCATTGATTTGCTGTGATCCTGCTGTGTTTTGTATCTATGCACAAAGCTTTCTTTAAGTTATATGATCCTTGTCTGGAATGTGCAGACAAAGTCTGAGACAGGAAGAGTTTCCTGCAGGGCATCTGTTTTTGTCAGCTGCTTGGTTGACCAGTTGTCTAAAGGTTAAAGGTAATAAAGTAATATAGTGAGTGATTGATGCTTGGTGAGCTCAGTTTAGCTTCGGAGGAGAGAATGATTGTTTTCTGTGGTCTGCCCAGCAACTAGGAGGAGTTAAGCATGGTTTATAATCGGGTGTTACTTCAGCATCTGCAGAGAGGGTTCTCTCTCCAAGCTCCAGCGTGTGCTTGTATTAGTTTATAATAAAATGTTCATTGTAAGAAGACAGTTGACTCTTAGATGTATTACAACTTCTCAAGACCAGAGTATTTTCCACCACAGTTTTTGGGGGCTCGTCCGGGATCCTGCGTCAGTCCGCCCAGGTTGGTGATAGACGGGTTGGCCACCTGAATCCACAGATTCATCCTAAGAACCTCAATTAGAGAATTTCAGAGGACAGGACGTCTTTCTCCCACCCGTGGTCGACTACGCCAGGACTCCTTCTGAACCAGTGTGAAAAGACAATGGTGAGAAGTGTTATTCTAAATTTACATTAATTTTCAGACTCAAACTGGAGTCAAACATTACTAGAAATTCATCACAAATTAATAATAAATATCTTAATTGATAATCACAATATTTTTCTGTTTTGTGGTCAATTGTCTTCATTATTCTCATTGTGACAGGGATTCTCCTCCTCACCTCCTCATCGAAAGAATAACTCAAGGGATAAGAGAATAACTTAAGACGAGATCAGGTTGACGTCATAAATAAAATCCTGTGAGTTTAAGTTAAGTTTAGGTTAAAGTTTAAGTTAAAAATTGTGAGTAACAAGACCAAGTCGTAAGTGCTGTGAGCTAGACGTAGCAAGACCAGACCAGTAAATCTTGTGAGTTACAAGACCGATACCAGTAAATTAGTCAGTAAGTCCTGTGAGCTCGAGAAGCAAGACCAGGCCAACCTTGAGTTAGAAAACTGAGAGGAAAGCCATCTTGAGTGAGGAAGAACAGAGAAGAAACTGTGTGGGCTGGTTTCTGGAGACATTGAGAATTTTGCCTGATAATTCTACAAAGGTGTGGGATTGACCCTCTGTGTACATCCGCTGCAAACAGAACTAGTTCCTTTGCAGTAGGAGGTTGATGTACAGCACCATTAAGAAGTTGAAATCTCTGTCTTCATGTGAGGGGAAACTGGGGTGGTTGTGTAAAATTTCCTGTGTTAAACTTGATTGGACTGATTGTGTGGAGAATTAAAACCACGTCTTGTGAAGCCACACCGGACTCTCGCAGGAGAGCCTAGAAGCTTGTGTGGGGGTAGACAAACGTGGGGGCACGACCCATTCACATGCATTCATCCAACTGTTGAAGTGAATTGTTTGTGTAAAATCTAATTTACTGCAGTAAGAAAAAAAAAACAAACAACAAAAAATGTATGAGAGAGTTTCAGATATGAAGGAGTCCAGAGAGGGAAGTGAGGAAAAGAGTGTGTTCATTAAAGGCCTTCTGCTCACTGAAGGAGATGATGTCATAGCATGTTAGGCAGAAACAAACATATAAATCCTGTGTAAAATAGCTGCTTGTGCTTTTCTTCCTAAAGCTTTTATAAGAGCATAAAAGCCACTCCCTGTATGAATATGGAACCCTTTTCCTGAGGAAAAGCATTCTTTATTATCACCTGAGAACATTTTAAAGAGCAACAACATATTAAGAATGAAAAATCTGAAATGTGAGAGATGTGATTTATAGTATTAGGGACTTGTTCTGTTAAATTACTGTACATTGTGTGGGCAATAAGCTTAGGTTTCTGTCTGTTCCCTTTCAGACATTCATAAGGTGATTTTTATTCCTTTACTACTGCTATTATAAATTTACATCTAGCATGTCTAAATAAATTTAGATAAACTGGAAATAAATAATGCAGCTGAAGGATGCTGAAAATAAGCATAATGTTAGGAAAAAAAGAAAATTCTTGACCTTAAAATAGGAATGGTGAACCAACGTGCTAGAGTAAATTTCCCTTGCAATAAGTTCACTTTAGCTAAATGTGAGCTAACGGCGAGAAGAGAAGTTCTCAGAACAAGTGTATCTTCTTAGCAAGATCATGTTCAGCTTTCCCAGGAGAGAACTGAGTTATGAATCCACTGATAATATAGTCTCACACACACAATTACAATGTAATATTCAAGTTACATGATGTTCACAGCACAGAACATGGTCCACATAATATGTTTGCCACAGGATTCAGAAGAAAACTATTATAATTATGAGGCTATGATCTTTATTTTCCCCTTACTGGAGAAGAAAATACACCACATGACCAAATGGTTCAGTCTCAAAAGCTCGTCTGCTGTATGGTGTTGGACACATTGCAGCGTTCCCTTCTAAACCCTTGTCAGCATGCAGCTTGGTCCACAGGGACCTAAAATTGTCTATCCTGCCTGAGGGGGATTCAGAGGAGGGGCTGGGGGAGAGTGAGTTCTTGATCCGGGTCACTGCAGAGTTCTGGGTGTCACGCGTGGTCAGTCAGGAGACTGGAGCAGAAACGGTCCCTACAACCTACAGCATCATTCCACCTCCCTTCTGTGACCGATCTAAGTCCTGGAGCAGAACCTGATATGCAGATGTGGCTGCATGGACCCGGCCGCTGCTGATGGGGCCTGGAGATCCCAGAACCAGAGGGTCTGGCAGAGCCCTGCTGGTTGTGACTGTGAACAGTGTGGATATGGCTTCTATGGTGGACATGTGAGCTGGATTTTCACCTTTGACCTCTGGAGGTGATGGATCCTCCTTGTCCTCAGACTGTGTTTCAGTTGTGGGATTTTCTGGAAGTAAAAGACTAACGGATGTGGCCGGCAGGCAGCACGAGTCCCACCCCGACTACAGAGTCAGATGATGTTTTCTGGAATAAGCTGCACCCTGATTCTGTCAGAAAGACTGTTGGGTTCACTCAGTTCTCTGTGGAAAACCTGGATCTCCTTCCTTGAACTTTTGCCTACTTTCTGATCCTTTACATGTTACTCTTAATTAATTACACATATGAACCTGATTTATCTACCAGGAAGTTTTGATGAACATGTGTTGGGCACTTCCTGGCATGAATTTCTGATTGTATGCTGATTGGTGGGGAGCATGGTGGCTGTGGCGCGTCTGACTCCTGAGCAGATCGAGTGATACGAGCTGAATGATTATCCACAAGACCAGGCCAAGGAATGAGGCCCTACAACCAAACATTTACTCACTGTTTCTGCTTAGCTTTATACCACATTTATGAGCATGCATAAAATTTTGCACTCCTGCAGACTTCTGCAACTAAACAATGACACAGACATCTCTGCTCTGCTGCAGGGAAACTGAACAGTTTATACAGACTACTCAACTTCTGGCACGCTGTGCCTTATAGGAAAATAAATAGATTTTTTTAAAAAAAAAAAAAAAGTGATGAATACTAAGTTTTTAATGTTTGAGACAGAATAGATGTCAAAAGAGAAAAAATAAGCCGCTATATGACATTAAATAAGAAGGTAGCTTTGTAATTTCCCGACTTCAGTGAATGCAACACAAGTACAACAATCTCCGTGTTTTATTTGCTGACAGCTTGGTGTTTTATCCCTAATCTGAACTCATTATTTTGAATTAAAGCAGATATGCTCAGTGGTTAAAATACACATCAGATGATTTTTGTTTAAAGAGTGGAACCAACTCTTGCGATGTCTGCCAGTAAATAGACCAGTCTCTTAGTTAACACGCTTAATAAGTAAACAAACAAGTCATTTAAGCCCTGTATGTCTTCAAAATAACATGAATATGAGGCAGATTATTTGTAACAGTATTGATACTTCCAAAGTTAAGCTAACTATGCTAAACCGTTAGTCTTGGCCTTTTCTGTTACACACGTTTGCATTAAAATCATTAAGGAAGAAGTGCTGCTGTGAGTGTGTGCATGTACATGCGTGCGTCGTGTTGTTGTAGATGAAAACAGTTTTGCCATCAGTATTAGAAGTTTGTTTCTAAATGCTGCTTTAGTTCAAATGTAGATAGAAAACAAACAGCTTTATTATGACCTGAAGGTCTCTGGCTGTTCGGTACCTAAAGTCCAGCTGTTAAAGATGGTTTTACATCTTGTTGCTTTATGCTTATGCTTATGTTTACAATATATTTGGAATAGAAAGCCAGTCTTATCATGATCTCAGTTTTGTCTGTGTTATGCATTAATGAGGATGCTGGCTGTTGCATGTGTGTGTTGCTCCTGAATGGGTCTGTTGGAGTCTGAGAGAGACAAATCAGAGTAAACCATGAGACTAAACTAGACTACATTACTGATTAAATCAACAGTTCTGAATGAGCTTTATTTAATATATGCAGAGATTCTTCAGTGTGGTTCTGCTTCTGTCATTTAGCAGACATGACATAAACAACACGAGCAGTAAATCAGAAAGGAAATTCCAGCATGGATAAGTGTTGGTCAGACTGCTGGGAGTCCAGTTTAACACATGTCCTGCTATGCAGTACTAGAGGATTTTTTCTGGTTGTTGGTTAAGATGAGACTACCTGATAGGAACTTTGCAATAATTAATTAAATGAATTTGGTTACTTTGAATGCTTACATACCAGATAACTGAGTGGCCCTAACTGTTGCTTTGTATTGTTCATGTTTTACTCTTTGACTGTTTAGCTGAAACTGACTATCCTCTGCACCCCCCAGGCCTGGCCCCCTGACCGACCTCTAGTTGACCCTGACTTGATTTTCCTTTTGATGCTGTTTGCTCTGACTGTGACGCGGTGGAGGCTGCAGCTCTCCCGTCTCAGTTCTCGTTACTTGAGCTTACTCTTTAGCTGAAAACAAGTCCATGTTTTGGCGCTCTCTTATGAATGACTTTCTGGATGCCATTTTCCTGAATGTTTTCCTCCCACAGGTTGCAGACGGGGAAATTTCCTTCTGGCTCTCTTTTCAGGTCTTCCTTGGACCAAAAGTACTTTCTCTGGTTCTGATGTACATGCGCATGCGTAACATGGAAACATGGGCCTTTTTGTGATTCTTTTTGCAGGACCCTCACCCAAGTGGGCATGGTTCCTTCCAAGACTGCCTGTTCAGACACAGCTCTGTGTGAAAGTAATGTTTTAACATATTGTCGTAACCTCATAAGAACCCTTTTCAGGCATTTGCACACAGGTGAAAGCTGCCCTTCATGGATCAGCATCTACGCAGCTCTATTCACTTCAGCCTGGAGATTTTGTCCTGATAAGAAGCTTTAAACATCAGCGCTGGAACCAACATCGATGGTTTCGGCCATTACAGATTCTCCTGACGACCCAGACAGCGGTAAAGGTCGCAGAGTGAGCTGCTTGGCACTACAGATTGCTTGAACCTCCTGAAGCTCTTCAGTCTGAAATTACAGAAGAATAACGCACCACCCAACAAAGGGCAGAATAATCCCTGTGGTTGCGTGGGTAAGTGAGATAGTCTACTCTCACACCTGAAGACCAGCCTTCGCTCTCAAGCAAGATCAGTGAAAGGTGAAAGAAGCGCTCCACTGCCACTGTGATATGCCAAGTCCCACCAGAACGCCGACAGTGTCTTCACTACACCTCTGTCACCCCCGAAGAGGAATGATTTGTTTCCACTTTTCTTACATTTATTGTTAGACTCAGATTTTGAAGCTGAAGTGAATGGCTCCTCACTATTGTAATTTCTGAAAGATTCTTTTAAAACCTTATAGGCATGAGGCTCCTGATGTTTTGAGAATGTTGTCTTCTGTATGTATTTTTGCATTCTGATAACAATTTCTCTTCTTATTGTTGGTCCTGTAGGACCAAGAGGAGGGAGAGTGTTGGAGAAAATTGTTATGAGTTTGGTTTGTATTAAGTATTAGACATATATGCATTGATTTGCTGTGATCCTGTTGTGTTTTGTATCTATGCACAAAGCTTTCTTTAAGTTATATGATCCTTGTCTGGAATGTGCAGACAAAGTCTGAGACAGGAAGAGTTTCCTGCAGGGCATCTGTTTTTGTCAGCTGCTTGGTTGACCAGTTGTCTAAAGGTTAAAGGTAATAAAGTAATATAGTGAGTGATTGATGCTTAGTGAGCTCAGTTTAGCTTCGGAGGAGAGAATGATTTTTTTCTGTGGTCTGCCCAGCAACTAGGAGGAGTTAAGCATGGTTTATAATCGGGTGTTACTTCAGCATCTGCAGAGAGCGTTCTCTCTCCAAGCTCCAGCGTGTGCTTGTATTAGTTTATAATAAAATGTTCATTGTAAGAAGACAGTTGACTCTTAGATGTATTACAACTTCTCAAGACCAGAGTATTTTCCATCACAGTGGCTGCAATCAGGAACACCGCTCCGACTGGAAGGTAGCTGAAATAGAAAGTACGTGCATAAAGAGTTTATCAAAACTCATGCAACTGCCGAGAAATGTCTTTCCCAGTAAGAATTCAGGTGTAGCTCAGTAGCCTTTGAAAGACACCTGAAACCCCAGATATTTACAGTGGTAAAATATTAACTTTTTTTTTTTTAATTATTTGAGTAAAAATAGTTACCAAATAAAATCTTCTGCTTTTTCTAAACTTTCACAACAATGTGGAGTAAAAGGATTTTTTTTTTTTTTACTTCAGTATTAATGAGCAAGCAAGATGCAGGTCCAGAACGTTGGATCCTTGAACATAACCGTCCACCGGCTTCTTTTTTCTTTGAGATACACAGTAACTGTCGTATTTTCATCACACTTCTACAGTTCACAAATAATATTAGCAAACTCGATACAGAAAGGAAGAGACTATATTTACCATTGTCATCCCGGGAGTTTCTCCATCTCCTGGTGCTGGAACATACCTCATCTCAGAGGCCAGAGTTATCACAGCGTGGCGCGGCTAAATAAAACTTGGCAGTTTTTTGACAAATTTGTAAAAGTACTCATAGGAAATGATAATAAAACAACAAGAGAAACTTCAAGTAATTTAAAGAAAAAACAGAACAAACTATGATGGAGCATATCTGTCCCTGCTTGACCAGTAATAGTAATAATTAATGGTGGGTAACAATGAGACCACAGTCTTTTGCATGTACCTAAATATTGTCTAATATTTTGAAGTATGAAGCCAAACAAGTTGCACCACCACCGCTTGGGTACTTTTCATCCTCGACACAAAGAAAAGCCTGCAGGTTACTTTAGAAATAAACTATCCAACTATCATATATAGCAAAGTTGTTTTACTAAAGCATAGAAAACTCCTCTCACCTGAAGTAGTTTGCAAAGATTCCAGGTTTAAAATGTTTCAGCAGAAGAACGGATCATAAGACTGACACGGTTTTAATTAAATAAAGTATCTTTGATTTGATCATAGTTACCTACAAGACAGCCACTAAAACTAGTCCTACAACATGAAGCAAACAGCAAACTAAATATGATTGATAGCTGCCTTAATAAGGTGTCTATTTACAGGTTTTGTGATAAAACCAAGTCTTACCAACAGCCAGGGACAGGAGAGCGGATACCATTATGTACAAAAGTGTTTGTGTTGCAATGTTCCTGGAGGGCTCCACACTTAACACCTGATGAAATCAAACCACAATCCATGTGTTATTACGTGTAAACCAAAGGCTAATAGTTTCATCATTGATAGCTGTTCAATCAGTGTGAGACAGAAAGATTTGCTTGTTCCAACAGCAACAATCAAAAATGGAGAAGGTATAAGTAGAGAAGATCATTGAGAAACTTCTTTAATTTTCTTCTTATCTGTTTTTAAAATACAAGAAAGACTCTTTCCCAGCCTGATAAAGACGTTAATTGGAGGGATAAGTCCTACTGACGAAGCAAATTCTCTGGAACAACATAAACAGTTCTTTTTTAAAATCCTTTATTCTGTGTGAACAGAATGAAGCGCCACACAGTAACTAATAAGATAAGTTAAGATAAGACTTTATTTATCTCACAGTGGAGAAATTCACTGTTACATAGGCTCTCAGAAACAACAAGGAGGGTGCGAATAGTAATGAAAGGTGCAAACAAAGTGGATAGTGCAAATAGGTAGTAAATAATAATAATAAAAATAAAAATATAACTAAAATCCACTACGAGTTAAAAAAAATCTAAAGAATAAAGCAAAATACTATATACAATGCACATTAAAGATGTGATATACAATATATAGATAAAATATAATATATATATATTTATATATAAGATATATACGTCTGTCTATACATACGAGATATATACATCTTCATCTGCACTATTTCCACAGTGGAGTTGTACAGTCTAACAGCTGTGGGTATGAAGGACCTGCGGTAGCGCTCCTTCCTGCACTGAGGGTGTCTAAGTCGCCCACTGAAGGAGCTGCTCAGCTCCTCTACAGTCTGGTGCAGTGGGTGAGAGCTGTTGTCCATGATGAATGTGAGTTTGGCCAACACCCTTCTCTCACCCACCTCCTCTACAGAGTCCAGTGGGCAGCCCAGGACAGAGCTGGCCCTCCTGACCAGCTTGTTAAGTCTCTTCCTGTCCCGCTCTGTGCTGCCCGGGGCCCAGCAGACTTCGGCGTAGTGGATAGCAGAGGCTACTACAAAGTCATAAAATGTCCTGAGCAGAGGTCTGCAGACTCCGAAGGACCTCAGTCTCCTCAGAAGGTGGAGGCGACTCTGGCCCTTCTTGTACAGGGCATCAGTGTTGTGAGACCAGTCCAGTTTATTGTTGAGGTGAACACCCAGGTACTTAAAACTGTCCACCACCTCAATGTCCTCCCCCTGGATGTTCACCGGTAGGTGTGGTAATGTCCTCCCCCTGGATGTTCACCGGTAGGTGTGGTAATGTCCTCCCCCTGGATGTTCACCGGTGGGTGTGGTAATGTCCTCCTCCTGAAGTCGACCACCATCTCCTTCGTCTTACTGGTGTTCAGGCACAGGTGGTTGCGCTCACACCAGTTCACAAAGTCCATGATGACCGACCGGTACTCAAGTTCGTTTCCCTCCAACACCCGTCCCACAATGGTGGAGTCGTCAGAGAACTTCTGTAGATGGCAGCTGTCCGTGTTGTAGGTGAAGTCCGAGGTGTAGATGGTGAAGAGGAAAGGCGAGAGGACTGTGCCCTGAGGTGCCCCCGTGCTGCAGACTACCACCTCTGACTCACAGCTACGCAGCCGCACGTACTGTGGACGGTCAGTGAGGTAGTCGATGGTCCAGGCAGCGACATGTCCGTCAAATCCCGCGTCCTCCAGCTTCCCTCGAAGCAACGCTGGCATGATGGTGTTGAAGGCGCTGGAGAAGTCGAAGAACATGACCCTCACAGCGCAGCCGGTGGTCTCCAGGTGGGTGAGCGCCCGCTGCAGCAGGTAGATGACGGCGTCTTCTACCCCAATGTTAGGCCTGTAGGCAAACTGCAGCGGGTCCAGTGAGGAGCTACCCCCAGAGCGGAGGTGCTCTAGGAGAAGCCTCTCCATGGTCTTCATGAGGTGGGAGGTCAGGGCGACAGGTCTGTAGTGGGCTGGTTCCTTAGCGTGCACTGTTTTAGGAACCGGGACCACACAGGAGGTCTTCCACAGGACCGGGACCTTCTCCAGGCTCAGGCTCAGGTTGTAGATGTGGCAGAAAACCTCACTGAGCTCGTCCGCGCAGGTCCTCAGCAGCCTGGGAGTGATACCATCTGGTCCTGGAGATTTCCTCTGCTTCAGTCGTCTCAGCTCTCTCCTCACCTGGTCTGACGTGAGGGAGGGGGCGAGTGAGGGGGGGACTGGGGTGGACTGCAGAGGGAGAGGGGTGGAGGGGGGCTGGAGACAGTCTGTGTGGGTGTGGGGCAGGAGCGGTCAGGTGAAGCTGGTAGTGGTCCAGGGAGGGGGGAGGTGTCCCCTGGACTGGAGACATGTGAAGAGGGGGGAGCAGGCAGGATGGCAGAAGGGATGGAGGGAGAATTGAACCTGTTAAAGTAACAGTTCAACTCATCTGCCCAGCGTTGGTCACCCTCTGCTGTTCCCCTGGCACTCTGCCCAAATCCGGAGATGTTCTTCAGCCCTCTCCGCACATCCCGCATGTTGTTCTGGGCCCGCTTCTCCTCCAGCTTCCTAGCATAGTCCTTTTAAGCCCGCCTGATCCTCCACTGGAGCTCGTGCTGAACTCTCCTCTGCTCCTCTCTGTCCCCTGAGGGGAAAGCCCTTTTCTTCTGGTGCAGCAGGGCTTTAAGCTCAGGAGTGACCCGTGGGTGGTTGTTGGAAAAGCACCGTACCCTCCGGGTTGGCACAGTGCTGTCCACGCAGAAGTTAATATAGTCCGTAATGCAGTGCGTGAGGCCATCGATGTCATTACCATAAGAATCACAGAGCATGCTCCAGTCTGTGGTCTGGAAACAGTCCCGTAGCCTCTCATTGGCCTCTTCAGTCCACACCTTCACAGACCTCTTCTGCGCGGGTTCCATTCGCACCTTGGGTGTGTATTGCGGCAGCAGGAGGACCAGGTTGTGATCGGAGCGTCCTAGTGGGGGGAGGGGGGTGGATGTGTACGCGTCCTTCACGTTCGCATACAGCAGATCTAGCGTCCTATTGTTCCTGGTGTTGCACTCAACGTACTGAGTGAATGTCGGGAGAGAGGCGGAAAGAGAGGCATGGTTAAAATCTCCACTTATTAATAAAAGGGCTCTGGGATGCCTCGATTGGATCTGGCTGACAGCGCTGTGGAGCCGCTCACACGCAGCCACTGCATCGGCCGACGGGGGAATGACCACGCAAAACACGATCACGTGAAAATTCCCTTGGCAAATAGAACGGCCTCATGCTTACAACAAGTAGCTCCAGGTCCGATGTGCACAGCTGTTCCTTTACGTGCATGTTGGCGGGATTACAAAAGCGTTCGTTCACAAACAACGCAAGCCCCCTCCTTTTTTCTTTCTGCTCGCCGAGCTCCGGTCCGCTCGGTGGAGACTGAATCAATCCAGGGAAACCACAGAGTCTGATATATGTCCATTTAGCCACGTCTCAGAGAAACACATGAGGCTGCATTCTCTGTATTCCCGCTGCTGCCGGGTCAGTGCAGCCAGCTCCTCGATCTTAGTGGAGATAGAGCAGACGTTTCCCATGATGATAGAGGGAAAATAAGTCCTTCGCTTCTTTCGTCCCCCTCTGCATCCTCTCCTCCTTTTCCTCCGTATCTCCGCAGGTACAACGGGCCTGTCCGCAAAGAGGAGAGCAGAAGTGCGTAGGGCTAGGACTGTCTCCCGTGAATAAGACCTGGAACGCTCAGAGCCGCCGCTGAAGTCAAAGGGGTCCCCCGCGGCGGATCCAAAAAATGAAAATAAAAGTGCAAGAACAAATTAAAGCATGATAAGAGTGGGTTTCCCTCGTGCACAATTGCACACCCAGTCGTCCACTCTAAAGAAAGAAAAAGAAACATGCCTATATACAATAAAAAGAACGTAAATAGGGAAAACGGTGGTGAGAGCGTCTGCAACAGGCAGCAGCTCAAGCGGCGCCATCTTGAAATATTAGCTAATATAAAAACTTCTCGGTTAAATGATACTACATCAGTCTGCTAACAACGTAATTCTATGCTACTTGAATGCAGCGTGTCGGCCGTCAGCATTATTCTGTGAACAGGACCACAGATTACATTTAAAAGGTACACACATTGTGCTGAGAAGACTTGCAAGTAGAAAATGTGGAATCAGGTAAACTAAACACCTCACAAACTTTGTATAACATTGATAACTTTATGAAACCATGTGAAACGTACCTGCGATGACACTTGTCACAACTGGAGGAATGCGAACCATTTGCAGCACGTTCAGATCGGCCGGAAAGTTAATGTACTGAAGTTGGCTTTCGGACAAAGGCAAAAAGTACTTGAGAATAAGGCCAGAGCAAAACCTGCAGGACAAAACTGACCCAACATTGTGAACTGAACCAAAGTACGTGTGGTTAATTTAACTTAAGAAGATAAGAAGCAACTGTTACAGGGTCATTAAGCAATAAAAAGCTTACTTTGAGAGAGAGAATGTGTTGTTTTTATTATCTCAGCTAACAGCTTGCTGACACTTCTCTGTAAGTTAACTGACATTTACCAGACATTTCTGTTAAATACAAGAGCATCCATAGGTTAAAGAAACTTTTTCCTTAAATATGGACCAGGTGTCTGATTTTAAAACTTTTTTTCCCCGCTAGAGGGGTAAGTAAGCAATTAAAAAAGCTTACTTTGACAGAGAATATGTAGTTTTGTTTGTATTATTGCAGCTAACAGCTTGCTGCCACTTCTCTGTAAGTTAACCCAGGAAATACAGGGGTTAGAGGATTTAAACAGAGACAGTCAAACGTTAAAGGAACTTTTTTTCTCTTCCTTCAGTAAAAAACAGACTCAAAACGCATGAGCAGCAGATAGACGTGTAGAAAAAAGGTACTCCGTTAACTTTTATCAATTAAAACTCTACAAATATCATAATAAGTTGGCTTTTTTGCTCTTCTTTCAGTCCAACAACAGAACACGTCCCACCACCAAGGAGGAAAAGGATTTTGCAGACTGCAGGAGATAAAAAACGTTTTCCTTTTCCCACCTTTCCCACCTTTCCTTTTTAATAGTACTTTTTGCAGACACTTCTATTTTTTTTACTACTCTTTTTGCATATATCATAATAGTTTAATTCTTCTTCTTTTTCCAATAGTTTATCAACGTAAAAGTCACAGAAAACACATGAACAGAGGGTCGTAAAAAGCCTGCTGCAGACAAGAGGGGGTGCTTGTCACTACAACAGAGGGCGGGGGTGTAAATACAAACAGACTCAGAGAGGATTTTTGCAGCCAGCAAAAACTTTTTTCCCTTCCCACCCAGTACACTCCATTTATACTACTTTTTTGCATATATCATGATAATTTTGTTCTTTTACAGTAGACCCAAAAGACTCAAAGGCAAAAAACCACGTCTCATTGCTGAAGATATACTGACTGCATCAGGGTGACACGCATATGGAGAAGATAATGCGTTTTTTTTTTTCCAAAACTTTCTTTACCTTATTTTATTACTCTTTCTCTTAGATGTTTATTTTTAATTTTCTTTTTCCCCCGACCCCTCTTTATACCTCTAGACTCGTTCGGACATGCCACTAACATGTTGACATGACGTACGTCCAGAAGACATGTCCGGACATGTCCAGGCAAATGGCAAGCACATGCGTGGAAAACAGAGAGGGGAGGAGTGACGACGCGTACCGACATACGTCACTTCCGGACATCACGTGGTCCAGGGACCGCCCCTCACCCAAGTTACGCCCACTTATGACGTGGCACATGCTAATGGGCTCACCGAGGGGGAGGGACTTCCGGTTCATTAAGCCACGCCCACTTGTGACGTGGCAGCTTCTCATTGGATGACAGGGGTCATAAATCATTCTTTTGCATAATTTGACATTAGGTGGGCCCCTTCTTTATTATTCACTACACCTACACAAACAATGTCACATTACTGTGCATAATGTCCTCTCAGAATTTCTTCTAATAGTTGATATTGTGATTGCAGTAAGCACTGACCAATCGGATTTCACCTGTATTACAGCTCACAACTGTACCACATCGCAAACCACTCTGCATAAAGCAGGGAAATTAATTGAGCTACACTGTTAGCAACCTGCTCAATTTACTTTTAGTCTGGATCCAAGGGAACAGTCACTCTGGGTTTGGACCTCTGTCCTAAAGCCTTGTTCTGATGCTTTTCTTTCTCTCCTGTAAAAGACGGTTTAAACAGTATTCCCCATGAAAACCACTGGGGTGGTCTTCTCTAGACTTGTATTGCTGAGTGTATAGATTGATTTTATATTTTTGCCTTTTCTGACTCGTAATTCAGAGTCTATGGGATTTATTTGATTTTTTTTTTCCAAGTAAAAAAAACTATACAATTAAAGCGTTTCCAAAACAAAGATTACATATGGTTCAAATGAAAATTAGGAATAAAAGATTGCCTCCTTACACTGAGACTAGCCTTTTAAAACAATGCAATGATTAAATGAAAATAATGATTAAAATACCTGGAATTACTTCATGCAAAATGTAATTTCAAAAAGCATATCAAAATCCAAAGACCTTAAATCTGTACTTCAGAAATGATGATATATGAAAATGGGAATAGAATGAATAAAAGGGAATGCCTGTCAGTTATTTTATATACATTATTTCAAGCACATATCAACAAAACATTAAATTTTAATTTGCAAGACAAGAAAATAAAACTGAGTCTTAATCAGACTCTTCTGACCTGATAATTCAGATGTTTTACTCTTCTAGCATGGCATGGGGGATAGTTGGGAAGGGTTCTGATAGAACAGAGAGTGGGCGTGACATACTTAAGTCTACTGGAAATACAGTTTGCTTCCTGCTTGTCGTCATTTTGGTTCTAACATGGAAAACTACATAATAAGTGCCAGTTTTGCCATTATTTTAATCATAATTTTAAGTCCAAGTTCAACACGAGCATACTACTTCACTTTTTATCAGAAGATCTGAAGGAAAAGAAAGATAGACTACCAAAGACAGGTGGCAAAACAACGTGCGGAATATGGGTGTCATTGGGACGGACAAGGTAACAAGCATGTGAAGAACGATCGGAATTAAGTTAAAGCAGAACTAACATTTACATGACAGAGAACTTAATCAGTTCAGCTTTAAAATCCAAATTAACCAACCACTTACTTCTGAAATGACTTTTACATTCAGAATTAGATGTTTAAATGATCATTTTTCACCAGTTTAAATGAGAATGAACTTCTATTTGGAATTAAATTAAAACTCCCATGTGGCCTATACAAAGTTCCTTGTATTGGAACATCTGTCATCTTGCTCGAGCCTGCATGAGACACACACACACACACACACACACGGTGAGGGTTGATGATTTGCCTCTGCTTACAGATGCATAAGAACCGTAGTCTTACCTCTCCGTGCACCTCATGCAAGCAGTTTGGCCTTTTTTATGTGTCTTGCTATGAAGTGCTGCAAATAGGTGTTACTTCCTTTCTCCCCATTGTCTCCGTTTCTGCATGGGGCTGCTGTCCATCTTCTGTTGCAACATATCTTGAAACATCCTGCAAACACCATCAGCATTGTGGGTAAGCAAGATTATAAAATAAGCATCTCTAAAATAACAGCGTAAGAAATATAATTTGATCGCACTTGATCAAATAGCTAAATAGCAGGACAGTAAGCTTGTAGTTATGCAGCAAAATAATGATGGGATTTTCAACATCTGCTAACTCAACAACTGATATCAGAGAGGTCAGAAGATCCAATCTGTAGTTTGCCTCTTGCTGCCCAGGTTCAACAAGTATTACCTCCCATGGACTAATGCCTGGAGGGAGGGGTGAAACCTGCAGACTATGCCTGAACAGTTCACCAGGCTGCATGAAAAGAGGTGTCAATGACCACCATTCAAAGCTTCTTTGTATTGTAAAACTGTTACAGACACATATGTTAATGATACCTTTCAGAGTTTTCTTATTGACATAGATGAGCAGATGACTGCTCATTCTGATGGTCTGCAAAGTGTTTAAGGTAAATAAAGAGGTAAAACATCTAAATATGTAACCCATCCCCCACATTATTAGGTCACTGATCACTTTAATCATAGGCTAATAATTAAAATACAAATATAGCCCGGCCTTTGGGGTTACTTTAGCATGCCTAGAGGCTTCATTTCCTGGATATGGGTGTTCTGTTGATGTTGCTTTCCTCCTTGGAACCTTAAGACCCAAAAGCCCTGAGGTTGATCTCATGTTTGACAACAAGAACCTGCAATAACCCAACCAAACCAAGACAAATTCCATATGAGGTTTCATCATGAAAGGTCCAATGGAGAGACATAAATAGGTAAAAAGGCTGCCTGACACGCAGTGCACAAACTGATGGTTCAAACTCTGAAAGTGTCAGACAGCACAACTAATTTCATCCGTCTGTTTTTTTCACAGCATGTGTGTAACGTACAAATATCAGAATTGTGATAAAGAAAACTTTAAAAACAAGGAAACCAGTAAAACAATGGGAAAAAGTTGTTTAGGTAGAAGTAAATATTCCATTCTATTTTCCATTTAGCAGACGTTTTTATCCAAAGCAACATGCACATGGGAACAACGCAAGCACAAAATCAAACAAGAGAGGACCTCATAGGAAGGTGCGAGTGGACTGCTATGAGTCCAGTTAGCTATTTATTTTCATCCCCACAATTTTCCCTTTGTTAAAATACAAAGAATCAGTATCACAATATTTGTGGCAAAGAAGGCTAAGTTCTCCAACTCCTCTGACAAATATAGTTAAACTATGGACACATTAACATCAGCCTTGTTGATTAGAATCCGAGTTTGTCTGTTCAGAAAATCTGCTTCGTTTAGGAAAATGTGAATACGCCAAAGAAATTCTAATTCAAACCAAAGAAGCAGACTTGGTCCACCTACAATCACAGGTCTCGGCCCATTTCAATCGGACCAAATACAGGCAGACTAGAAAGTCTCATACTGCATTTTTCATCGCAGTGCATTGTGGGTAAATACATAGCGATGGCTTTAAGGATCCTCTGCCTCGTCTGGTCATACTTCATCCATTGTTGCAGTGTATTACTGCAGTATACTTGCTTAAGACAAAATAAGCAACCCTAAACAGCGATAATTTTGTCTCCATGTTTAACTCGCAACAGAGTTTTCTTCTTCACGCGCAGGGGTCGGCAACCCAAAATGTTGAAAGAGCCATATTGGACCAAAAAAACAAAAAATAAATATGTCTGGAGCCGCAAAAAATTAAAAGCCAACACATGCTTTATGTATCTATATTAGTTATATTAGCCTACTATCAAAATGACTAAGTTGGATACAAATACACAATGAGCCTTAATGATAAAATGTTTATTTTCCCTGCAGCGCATCCTGTAGAGAACGACGCACCACGTGACTACTCTGTTGTACGATGCCGCCACGTTTAACTTCATTACAATATTAATGAGTTATGTTTCGTTGCATTGATCAAATTAAAACAATGCAATATCTGATTTTTTTTAATGTCATTTTTATTTTTAAGAATTCTAAAAAACAACAAAATGGAACGTACATAACGCGCCCTTTATTTGGGTAACAAACAGAGTGCAATAAAACACAGCCTGCATTTATAAAAAATAAACCAGCAGCATTTTAAAAAAAAAAGGTAAAGTATATCAAATCAAATGAATACAGTTTGATTTCTGTCAAGCAAGTCAGTGCGAGGGTAAAACGCAGCAGCATCCTCTTCTCTTTAGACACGCAGCCAACGCAGCTATCCTCCGACCTGAGCACCATTACCAAGTGGCATTCCAGATATATACTGACAAAAATCAGAAATAATTTTATAAAAACATCCACTTTGTTACTCAATATGTGTCTATGAAGGATTATGTTCTTACCCGTTTAATGTGACTTCTGTTGTCAGACATCACTGGTCAGCTTCTCAACATGTAAGATGTAACTTGTGCTGAATTAATGTCCTTAATTTGCTGATCGGTGATGTTGCCGCCATTTAAATGGTCCTTTCCTTCACTGTCTTAGGGGAGAGGGGCATGTCTTTGATTTTCTGTATTATCTCAGTTTTGTTTTTGAAGTCTGGAAATAGGTGTTCTGATATACTGATGACTGACTCCTTCATGTATCACCATCTGTGAACGGTTTTCCATGCTTTATTATCTCCCGAGTTACAACAAAACTTGCAGCAGTAGTGGAGCTTGGAGATGCAATCCACTTCTCGAATTTATCCAGAAGTAATGCAATCGCACATGCTTTCCCTGGAAATGTCTTTCCACATTACTCTTTTTGTTATTTGACAACTTCTCGCTACAGAGCGAACATTCAGGAAATCCTCCCGCATTGGCAATGAATACAAATGCAGTCCAAGAAACGTTGAATCCTCTGTTCTCCTCGGTTATTTTTCTCTTTTTCCCTTTGGGATCCATGTCCCATCACACAGCCACCGGTTTTGTTTACAACAAACACCTGCCTGGCATCCCGCGCTGCTGATAGGCTACGCGTGTCGCAGGCTATGACGCAAATCTTCCTTGACAGAAATGTTAAAATTTAATATTTATTCTACATTACTACTAACAACACTCCTTGTTGTTTCTGAGAGCCTATGTAACAGTGAATTTCTCCACTGTGAGATAAATAAAGTCTTATCTTATCTTATCTTATCTTATCTTATCTTATCTTATCTTATCTTATCTTATCTTACACATTTCTACAGCGCTGGAAAACGTTAAGAATGTTTGTGTCATGTTTGTGCTCCTACAGAACCTGTAGGTTCAGCTGCTTGGTTGACCAGTTGTCTAAAGGTTAAAGGTAATAAAGTAATATAGTGAGTGATTGATGCTTAGTGAGCTCAGTTTAGCTTCGGAGGAGAGAATGATTTTTTTCTGTGGTCTGCCCAGCAACTAGGAGGAGTTAAGCATGGTTTATAATCGGGTGTTACTTCAGCATCTGCAGAGAGAGTTCTCTCTCCAAGCTCCAGCGTGTGCTTGTATTAGTTTATAATAAAATGTTCATTGTAAGAAGACAGTTGACTCTTAGATGTATTACAACTTCTCAAGACCAGAGTATTTTCCACCACAAACCATATGAAAACAAAAATATATATCCCTCCCCCATCTTTTTCCATTTTTTAAACATTTTTGAAAAAGCTCCAGGGAGCCACTAGGGCCGCGTTAAAGAGCCGCATGCGGCTCCAGAGCCACGGGTTGCCGACCCCAATCACGCGGGTCTTGTCCCCTCTTTTGCTAAATGTCATTTTGCTAAATGACATATTATTGTAAAGGTTTGGCATGTTTAACCGAAGTGTAGTGTGAACACGATCTCAGTGTGCATGGATACACCTCCAACAACTGAGCTGAGTCCCCAATTCGACCGAGTCTAGCAGATTATCCTGATGTGAATGCACCCTTCGTGCAGAAGTGCCCCTTGAAGAGCTGAGTCTTCAGCTTGCTCTTAAAGCAAGTAATGGCCTTTGCATTGTAGCAATTTGGCTGTTGTGCAGATCTGGGCCTGAATTGTGGCTGTTAGAGTTATGTTAGATTTATTGTAATCCTAATGCATAAGCTGCAAGTTATCTTTTTGTAAATAGGTTTGTCTCTGCACTTTTATTTTAATATTTGTATTAGAGCCATTTTACAGTCAGCGCACACACATTTTGTTTTAAATCCAAGCAGGAAATTCCTTTCTCTTGTGTTGTTCATGCAGCGTCCCAAGGACTGCTTATACAAGCCAAACATCTGTGTTTAATAAGAGTCGGGTCACACTGCTCTCAGACCCTACACTGGCTGTTCCAGTGGTCATGCGCTCTATGGTTATGGTTGAGCTGGCTCCTGGTGTAAAAGGATCCCTGGGATATCATTTCCTCTAATATTATTATTATCTAAAGAGACAGAAGATTATTTTAGAGCTTTGCCATAAAACATGGGATTCGGGGGAGTGTTCAGTATGTGTGTGTGAATGATTATATGTGTCTATTTGTATTCCTTGTTGTTTTAATATATGTGAAGCACTTTGCGCAGCTTCATGGATTAAAGATGCCCTACAAATAAATTTTGATTTGATTTGATTCTGCTGATTGGACAGATTTCGGCGGGTCATTCCACCATCATGGAACAACAGAGGAAAAGAGTCTGCCAAGTGATTTAGTCGTAGTGGTGGTAACACAAGGCGTCTTTCACTGGTAGAGCGTAACAGTGGAAAGGGAGAGTAGCTCTGGATTAAGGCAGTGTTTCTCAGTTCCTATCCTCAAGCCCCCCCTGCCCTACAGGCAACCCTACTTTAACACACTTCAATGAAATAAAGACTCATTAAGAGGCTGCAAAGAACTTGATGAGAAAGTTCAATAATCTGACTCAGGTGCTTTGGAAGAGGATCATGTTTAAAACAGGCAGGGCAGGGGGGCCTGAGGACTGGAATTGAGAAACACTGGATAAGGAGTGAAGGCAGACAGGAGCTGTTTCAGTTATTGTTTTATAAGCCAGAAGCAAAGCTTTAAATTTGATGCGTGCTGCGACCGGAAGCGAGTGAAGTGTGATTAGCAGCGGAGTGACATGAGCCTGTTTGGGTTGGTTGAAAACCAGATGTGCTGCGGCGTTCTAGATCGAAGGTTTAACCGAGCATGCAGGCGGACCTACCAGAAGGGAATTGCCTTGATGCGAAAAATGACCATAGCCTGAATCAAAAGCTGCGTCATGTGTTCTGTCAGGTACGGTCTGATTCTCTTGATGTTGTAGAGAGCAAATGGGCAAGTATGGGTAACCGACGGAACATGGACCTTAAAGGTCAAATGGTCATCCACCATGACACCAAGATAAATACACTTCAATATATTCTCAGATCTCAATGTAGTATCACATCAGCAGACCGTTTCTGCTCAAGGCAGAGGAAAATGAATGAAGCTACACCATGCAATCTGCTTAATTACTAACGCGTGTGGAGATTTGGATACAAGAGGAGGATACTCTGGGTTTGGACCCCCCGACTAAATACCTCATCCCGGTGTTATCTTTCTAACTTTATCACCAAGTAAAAGACTATTAAACGGGTTTCCCATGCAAACCACAAGGGTTGTCTTTTCTAGACTCATATTTCAGAGTCTTTAGGATTTATTTGGACTTATTTTGTCCAAGGTTCATGACAAAATAAGTCATGAACCTGCTTTGGGACCTGTTCCATTGTATTCTAAGAAGTGTTTTCTCTATCTCCATGTCTGCAGTGGTGTCTTGTGAGCATTCTGCAAACACTTTTACACAGTTAATTATTTTCAGCAACACAAAATAAGTATAACATAAGGTTGGGCAATAAATTTTATAATGTTCTATTCTTTTCTACATTCTACAGTCATTTAGCAGATGCTTTTGTCCAAAGTGACTTACATATGAGTGAGAACAACACAAGCACAAAATCAAACAATAAAGGACATCGTAGGAAGGTGCTAGTGGACTGTCCAGTTGGACGCAGGTCCTTCCATGAAGTGCTACAGGCTTTTTCTTTTGTTTGTTTATTCCCTTCCCACCCCATAATATCACCTATGTTATAATACAAAGAATTAATACCATAAGGTTTGTTGGAAAGAACTGGGCTAAGTTCTCAACTTTCCAATAAATATAGCTATACTAAGTGTTGAAGTGTTCCTTGAAGAGCTGAGTCTTCAGCTTCTTCTTAAAAGTAGACAGGGACTCTGCAGAGCGGTCAGAGTTTGGGAGATCATTCCACCATCGTGGCACAACAGAGGAAGAGAGTCTGGCTGGTGATTTAGTCCCACAAAGTGGTGGTAATACGAGGCGTCTTTCACTGGTGGAACGTAGGTGTCGAGAGGGAGTGTAGGCCTGGATTAGGGAGTGAAGGCAGACAGGAGCCGTTTCAGTTATTGTTTTGTAAGCCAGAAGCAAAGCTTTAAATTTGATGCGTGCTGCAACCGGAAGCGAGTGAAGTGTGATTAGCAGCGGAGTGAAATGAGCCAGACGTGTTGTGGCATTCTGGATTATCAGGTTTAATAGAGCACGCAGGCAGACCTGCCAGTAGGGAATTGCAGTAATCAATGCGTGAGATGACCAGAGTCTGAACCAACAGCTGGGTCGTGTGTTCTGTCAGGTACGGTCTGATTCTCTTGATGTTGTAGAGAGCATATCGGCAGGTACGGGCAACCGAGGGAACATGGACCTTAATGGTCAGCTGGTCATCCATCATGACCCCAAGATTCCGGGCAGCAGATGTAGGACCAATTGTGACAGAGTAAAGCTTCGCACTTAATTGCGGATGTAAGGAAGGATTGGCTTGAGAGACAATGAGCTCTGTCTTGGACAGATTGAGCTGAAGGTGGCGAGCTTTCATCCATGCCGAGATATCAGCAAGGCAAGCTGATATTCTCATTGAGACGGTTGTGTCATCCTGAGGAAAGGAGAGGAAAAGCTGAGTGTCATCAGCATAACAGTGATAGGAGAAGCTGTGAGAGTTTATGACTGCACCAAGTGAGGAGGTGTATAGTGAGAAGAGAAGAGAAGAGAAGAGAAGAGAAGAGAAGAGAAGAGAAGAGAAGAGAAGAGAAGAGAAGAGGGCCAAGCACCAACCCTTGAGGCACCCCTGTTTTCAACTCATGTGAGCTGGACACTTCTCCTCGCCAGGATGTCAAGTAATAATGTCAAGTCATAATATGATAAAATAATAAATAAAGACTGAAAAATGCTAAGCATATGAAAATGACTAAATTGGAAAATAATTAGTTTTGTTTAAAAGTGGATAAATGATGGCTGTAAAGTTTTTAATACACGGACCATTCAACAAAGCCATGCAAGGGAATATACTAATAACAACACAATCTCATCAATGCACAATATAGGTACCTTTATGGTAAAACACATTTAATATTTACATATATTAGAACAAACCATTAAGTCAGGACCTGAAACAACATAAAGCATGCAATAAAAGACAACAAAAACAACTTAAATGCAGGCAGAAACCACAACTGTAACATACACAAAAAGACTGAAGATCAGTGCAGGTAAATTGTCAAAAAGATGGCAGGAATGCAGTATAATTCAAGTCATCTGTTGAAAATTCCTGAATTTTTTCTGTACCATAATATCTATTGCAGGGTTGTAAGTTCTCTGCAATATCACTCAGCCGTAGCCTGGCACAGCTAGAGGTACATTTGTTTGGAAAAAGAGGGTTGTCTAAGCCTTAACCCGTCCAGAGTCGAGGCAGGAAACAGGAAACAGATCAAACAACGCGACAGATTCTAACTTAAATCCTCCAGGTAATTCATTCATTCATTCTCTATCCCAACCGTTCAGTCTGAGGAAGGGTCGCGGGGAAGCTGGAGCCCATCCCAGCAGGCCCCAGTCGAAAGGCAGGACACACCCCAGACAGCTCGCCAGTCCATCACTGCTTCCAGGTCTTAAGAATCAATAAAGTTTGTCAACCAGTAAAACAAAATTTATATTAATAAATACATGGTGCTGAGTGAGGTTACTTATGGGAGCAGAGTCATGCGTCCATAAGCAAACTTTCTGATATAAAGTCCCCACCTGCAGCAGCAACAGACTGGTTAATGCGTGATACATGATACAGGCGAGAGTTGCAGATTTATATCTGAAGATAACACAATGATCACGAGTTGAGATTCTTTATGTCCCTTCGTATGTAGCTGTAAAGATGTACAGTCCAAACTTCGTTCATTCATTCTAAGCTTGCTGTTGTCTTAACTTCTGGTTATTCATACCTGACATGCCATTACCTGGAATCAGAGATAAAAAATATTGCTTCTTATTGCGTGTTTTGTTAAACTGAAAAGCATACTTTAGTTGATTTGTATACTTAATGCATACATCTGTTCTGTCATATTTGTACCGTTCTGACTAAATTTCATCAGACAGTATCAATACCTGTGATGGAGATTTTATTCAGATGTTCAGGTGTTCATATGTAAACCAGTTGGTGTGATAAGAAGCTCAATGAAAACTATTTGAAGGTAACTATGCATAGAGATAACTTCATCTTTCTGGGTGCAGCAGAAGCATGTTTGGTTTGGACTCTCTGGGCCCTCTCTCCTACTCGAGGAATCCCTGTCAGAGCAGCTGTTGCACCTGTATTTTTTGTGTTTTTTCTTCCTGATGATTGTTCAGTGTGTTTTCTTAGCGTACTTAAAGACACACTACAAAACTTTTTCTCCATCACCCTCCATCTCTATCAACGGCTAATTCAGCATCCATCTTGCACCCTACCTGACCTGTTAGCTCTCTCCAGCTAGCAAAAGACAGTCTTACGGTGACTCTTGTTTTGGTTCTCTTTTAATCTTGTCGTGTTTCTTTGCTGAATCAGCGAATTTGTGTGTTCAAAATAGCCAGTTCCTTCTCATACCATGCAGCGAAACTCTGTTTCTCAGCCTCGGGATGCTGCTGGGCAGCAGCGGCTCCAGAAATGCACATGATAGATGACACTGTGTCATCAAACAAGTCCGGGACGCAGAGTCTTAGGGTCAATTACATAATGTGTCTTTAACACGTTTATTGCATCTGAACAGAGGTGTTAAGTAACGAAGTACAAATAGTTCGTTACCTTTAGGTATGTAGAAATTTGGGGTATCTATACTTTATTGGAGTAATTATTTTTCAGCCGTCTTTCTACTTCTGCTCCTTACATTTTTGCGAAATTATATGTACTTTCTACCCCTTACAATTCAAAAATGCAAATAAAAGTAGTTTAGAAGTGTCTTTCCATGATTGTTTTGGTTTATTTTTCTTATCAATTGTCCCTTCATTTTTTTGTTTGTCTACTAATACAAATCTGTTGCCCTCACTGTTTCCTGCAGCTACGCTTATATTTACTTATATTTTGATCAAGGTTGTTGATAACATGCCTTTTAAATTGGACCCTTTGCAACATTACAATGCTTACTGTCATATAATCCAGGCCATGAAACCCATCTTCATGCTCATGTTTGGTTCTTTAAAATATTTGCATTGCACTCAAATGTGTTAGTTTTTCATCAGAATCTATGTGGCTGAAAAGGTGTAGTGCTTTATTAACATTCTGATATAACATTATATCATAACTTTTATGAAAATGTTATTTTGGGGAGTTCACTGCATGCTCAATTTTTTTAAAATCAGTACTTACACACTTTTACTTCAGTAAAAAATTTGAGTTGGTACTTTTACAGAAGTCTTTAAACCTAAGTATCTATGCTTCTACCTGAGTAATGAATGTGAATACTTTTGACACCACTGCTTGTCAACAGGTGTAGCAGCTGGTTATCTTTTTTCTTTTTTAGTTTTATTACACAGTAGTTGTGGTTGTTTTCTAACTTCCCTATCTATTAGTCCTTCCTTACTCCTCTTCCTCTCCCTTCTGTTGCTCTTCTAGTCTGGTCAAGCGGTTAGGTGTAAATTTTGGCAATAATCACTTTTTTTTTTTTTTTTTTTAAAGATGTCTAAAACAAATTCAAATAAACATAAAATAAAACAAAGAATAACATATGAGATTAAAGGGGATTGTAATTGCTCCTAAAGATTTTCATTTGAACCAGAGAAAGCCACACTTCAACTAATTTTTATTGTGTCGTAAGCACATGACCGACAAAACCAACCCAATGTGAGAAAAAGTTAACTGGATTTGTGTAAAAAAATTACCAACAGCGATTGCACACATTTAATTCATGCTGTGGGTTTTTTTTTTTTTTTTACGCTTTTTTGCAATATGCTAAAGTTAATAACATACTAAGTGCATAAATTTCACGTCAGCTAAAAGTAAAATCATGATTCTTTTCCATATTTTAATTATTATTTAGATGCATGACTCATATGTAAAAGATAAATGCATTTTTGTTATGTAGATGGAGTTATATTGATTTGTCTCACATTTATGATGCAGTTATATTAATACAACCCAAGTTAATTTTTTATTGTAATTATTTTTAAAAAGCTTTATTACTTTTATTGCTTTTATCACTCACTATTACTTTATTTTTTATTTACTTTTTTAATCTTACTTTTTTTTAGCCTAACTGCAATAGAAAACAAACTATCATATAAAATTGAATTGATTCTTCATAAACAGAGAAATTTGAAAAAACACAAACCCATTTCAACACTGAAACATTTTTATTTTGACAAAATACTCAGATAATGTGTTTAAAACATACTGGAATATTTGGTCATAAAAAAAACTGATATCAGGCTTATACTACAGACTTTTCTGACATTATTTGGCGAGTACCCGAATCAAAGCCTTTCCGATGAGGTAACTTATTCATCGTCCAACAGTATTGAATTTCTTTTTATCAGCATTTTTTTTTCAAAGAACCACAGTGAACTCACTTTATGTATTTTATGATGTTTGTAATGCCTGCAGGAGACCGTGACACGAACTTCCCTTCTGGCCTCTCATCCCTCGGCCTGAAGACAGAGAGCTTCATTGAAACTACATTCTCAAGGACTTTCTGTATGTTGTAATGTTGACCGGAAGACACCCTTTTCTCTTTTTAGGCACCTTTTTTGTATAAGCCTCTACCACTTGGTGCAAAGATTTCTTATCTCTTTGAAAGCAGAGTTTTCTTTGTATAACTTCTCCACCCTCCTTGGAAATGCATGCTTCCTTGAGGTTGGGTTTAGTGGTTCTGTGTGCAGAGCCGTTTCTAGCTATAAGCGGACTAGGCGAATGTCCAGGGCCCCCAAGCCACCAGGGGGCCTCGAAACTGCATCTTCAGCCTCTTCACAGGAAAATTAAAATGTCCGTTTTTATCTGTATCTCATGTGTTTATTACTGCCCTTATATGCTTAAAAATAAACGTTAGCCTAAATAAAATAAACTGCAATAGGAAGCAGTGGCTGTTCTTTTTTGGCATTATTACGTTGTTTTATTTACAGTCTGTGGTTGTTAGACACACATGTCACATGGCCCACACAGGACCGGCAGGTATGATGGGAATGATTGACAGCTATCATTCATTCCCGTTAGCAAGAGGATTAAAAAAAAAGAAAAGGTAAGTTACTAGTTGTAAACACATTAGTCCTGTTAGCCAGCTAACTAGCATCGGATAAATGTTAGCTGGCCGGATAATATTTTGTTCGTGATAAACTCAGCTTTTTTGCTTTATGAAAGCTGGGCTGTCCTCCCATGTTGTACAGCAAGCTGATTTGACATTTTTTCAAAGCACACTCCTCTCGTAGTTCCTTTAGGTGGATTTCCACATTAGATTTTTCCTGGTCAAAATTACATTCCTACTCGTCAGGATTGTAATTAAAAATATCTTACAAATGACATTTTTTCTTGCAGAAACTGAATTTCAAGATATCTAAGAATTAAATTGTACCACTAAGAACCAAGTTTCAGGTATCCACAAATCTACAATATTTAGGTGGTCGCTTTTAACATAAATGATCTGGGCTGGAAATGTGTTTCAGATATCTTTAATTCAAGTATTCCTAATCAAAATTAACATTTTAGATATCTAAAATAATATTCTTACTAAATCTGTAAAGCATTTTGTGCTATGTTTGTTACATGAAAAGTGCTTTATAAATAAAATTTGATTTAAATTGATTTAGGACAAATAACGTCACATGCTGTGATCAGTGCTCTGTCTGTTCAGTGGAAGTTTTCTCCCATATATTTTACATTTAATGTTATTTTAGCCTTACTTAGGATTAATTTACTAAGCTCAGTGTGCGTTTTATAGGCTCGTGATAAGAAGTGTGTTACTGTTTCATAATTCAAATAAATATTTTATGGAAATATTTTATGATATTGACTATTTTAAACTATTGTGACAGTGGATGATTTCTCCTAGTTTTATTACTTTAACGAGTACAGTGTGTAAACTAACGCAAAAACATTTTGTAATTGGGTAAAAGCTTTAAAGTGACACTGCAATCAAAATGTTTAATATAAAAACAAACTAATTTTATTTTCCCATATTACTGCGACAATCACTAGAATAATAAAATAGGAATATGCACTCATGATCTATTTTGCTTGATGATCTCATGAGCTTCGTCCTTAGTGGAACAATATATTTTGGAACCCCAGACATTGATCCTGCTCTCTGCCTGACTGTGGCCTCAGAAGAGAGGAGCTTCTCAAAGCTGAAGCTCATCGAGACCTACCTAAGGTCATCCATGAGATAGCATCGCCTCACTGGTCCTGCAGGACTCAGCATCAACCATGAAATGAGCAAACAGCTGGTAAATGATCACATCATTGATGACTTTGGAAATAAAAAAGCCAGGAAGCAGACATTAATAATGTGTGTTATTATTATGTTACGCTTTTAAGTGTAAGTCTAAGGTAATTAAGCATTATTTTAAGTGTTGGTCGGTTGGATTTTCTTATTTAAACTAAAGATATTTTATAAATATTTAATATTTTCTATTTATTGATATAAGGACAATTGTTTTTCTTTGTATTATAGTGTTTTTTTACAACAGTTTCAACTGTTTATCAACTTCAGATGTTTCATTTTACCTGCAGCCTGTTTTGCTCATGAAGTGTAATAGATGCTGGCATCTAAGTAGACCATGTAAAGGGTTAGGAATCTCTTCATCACAGTTTGATAAAACTCAAGGCACCCAAACAGCATCTTGCCTAGGGCCCCCACGAAGCTAGAAATGGCCCTGTCTGTGTGCAATCATATTATAACAGTAGAGTAAATATCGACTAGTCAGTAACAACGAGACGGCTTTTGCAGCTTCTCTGCAGCCTCAGCATACTCTTTTGAGATTTAGTCTTAGTCAAGCAAAATAGTTTTTCTGAAAAGAGGAACAGTTTTCCTTAAGCGGAAAATAGACTTTATCAAAAAATACTCATATGAGACATATCCTGAACGGAGTTTGTAACTCTTTGGAGACTTGTCTTTAAAAGACATGTAACTCTATAGAGACTTACTCTGAAAAGGAAGATATTTTCTTATATGTAATTTCATCCTGTAAAGCACAGGTGTCAGACTCCTGTCCTGGAGGGCCGATATCCTGCAGGTTTTTGTTGTCTCCATGCTCCAACACACCTGACCGAAATTAATAAATAGGTTGACAAGAAGCTGCTGGATCTATTTGGTTTGAATCATCTGTGTTGGTAGAAGGAAACAACGAAAACCCCGCTGGATACCGGCCCTCAAAAGGCTGGAGTTTAACACCCCTGCTGTAAAGGAATGGGTTGATCCCTAAAGGGGATTATTATTCTCTGTTTGTATTGTAGCCTCCAAGGCTTTTCCAGGAGGAATAAAACAACTTTTATGTTCCTTTTCTTTTTCTCCTTGGCTGGATTAAATTATGGGCTCTTGATCTCCTCTTGCAATCAGAGGGGTGTCATCCTAGAGGACTGGAGAAAATTACCTTTTTGACCCGAAAGAGGAGGACGGCTTCGGGTGTATTAGTTTTCTTTTCTTTTCCCCCCCCAGATAAACACACAATTCACATTTACCTCCAGATTTCTCTTTCAGGACCTCCTGCAGACCCCAAACCAGATGGTCTGAACAAAACCTCTAACACAATTTACAGTCCCTTAGGTCAATAGATACGAAATGTCACATCGAACTAAGCAGCTGGCTCTTGTCAAAATGACACCTTTACACCTCCAGATAAGACTCAACGGCGCCAGGAGAGAGACCCGGCAACTCTGCTCTGATCCTCCCCGAATATACATTCTGGGTGACAGATCCACCCCTCTCCCCACAGGAAGAAACTCCAGATGCACTTCTTTGTGTCTCCTTTAAATTTCCTTTCACTAACTGGTTTAATGTAGCCTACATGATTTTTGTTGATAGGTTTGACTGAAGTTTCCCTTTTTATTCATTCTCATATGTGATTTAAATCCTTGAACTGATCACACATCAGAATCAATCATGAACACTTTACTACATAATGTTGGTTATATCCTTCCAAGTTTGGAACCCCTGTTAAGCAAATAATAGGAATGGATAAGAATGTAACTCTCTTTCAGGACTCATCGGCTGAGGAAGACAAGTCATGCCAATGGATTAATCCACACTTGATAAGAAATATGTGAAATATGCAACAATTGGGTTTCATGTGTAAAAGTATTACTATTGGTAAATGTTCCCTTTTCAAGCAAACAAAACATCTGCATGAGTCCCCAGAATGTTGATTGCCATGCTTAAAGCTAGGAAACAAAGTTAATAATTTGATTATCATGATCATGTTAATGAAATGGGAGAAAGGAACCAGGGCCCGCAGTGAAATAAGACCTGAATCACTCCTACCCTCTTGGTTAACAATCAAAGCTGACCTGATTGGGTAAGACTGACCAGCCTTCTGACTATTAGTGGTTTGTGATTGGTCAGGACCTAGGAGGAAGGGTCCAGTTAAATGGACCCGCGCTCTGGACTTCGAGGGTTTTTTTTGTCCTCCCTTGTTCTTCTCTCTCGGCCCTTGACTCTCGATCGCCGTGATTCTTGTACTTTGACTTAATTTCGTTGCCCTCTCGCAACTTTCCGCTGTACGCAGCTGTTTCTTTGTTCTCATAAGTTTACTCCATCTCTCTTCTTTTGTGCGCGTAAGATCTTAACGAGATAAGTTCGAACAGAAAAGTAATATTTGTGTTGAAGGCGAAACAAGCCTTGTTTAAGTTTATCCAGCGAACATTTTTATTTTTCCTTTTTGACATCAGTAATTCACCAGAACCGCAGTTCCACTAATTTTTGCGTCTGTACAAGTACTGCCTACCCTCAGACAGTACGCGTGGAACACAACCTTTGGAATAATTTGAGTACGAGAAACACCGCCCTTGGTTCTGGGATTCTGCTGGACAGAGATCCCAACCCGTTCATCAGAGCAGCTCCAGACCTACTTCTCCCGACGCCAGAAGGTCCATTTCCCGGAGACTTGCAGTCCAGGACAGAACCACCGGCTCCATCAACTGACCCAGCGGGAAAAAGTAGGATCTTCATAGCGCTTTGATATCACTTGTGGTGTTCAACAGTACATCAAACTTAACCAAAGTATAAATTTGAATTCTCATTCAAACACAATATCACTAAGTATAATTTTAACAAAGATTTAAGTGAAATAACGATACCGATTTAATTGCTTCAATTCCAACCAGTTCCTTTCTGCCCCATTTCATTCAATTCATTTTTAACTCTCATTATTACTGTCATAAATGAAAATCCCTGTAAACAAATTCACTTGACCATCTCACCAATAACCTCTCCATCATTGCTCATTTTCACTGCTGTATGTTTACCATCATTGTAATAAATATGTATAATCAATTCATCCGTTCTTGTCATAATTTCTGAATGTACAATTTCTGGTTCATTCGTTCTGAGAATTTACTACTTTAAGTGAGACTGTGTTTATTGAATTAAGTATATTTCAGGTTTTCTCATCCTCCTGAATCTTAAGTTAAGTAAAAGTGATGAGTGGTGCTCCGAGGTAATTAAAATTTAATAAGTAGTAATTGATAGAGGCATAGTTTTACTACAGTATTAATCTGATTGTAATAACCTGTCTAACCAAAATAACCAAAAGGGTTATAGTTACTTACTTAACTTCCCAACAAAATTTAGCTTCTTCATTCTTTCCAGTCTTAGGACAAGAGGAGGCTCTTCACGCACTAAGGTAAGCCCCAGGTCCCTATCATCAGAAGAAACATAAGGTTTTGAACCTTGTGCTGTTCTTATAATTCAAAGAACACCAGCAGCGAAAAACTGATAAACCAAGTCAGGAAAAGTAAAGAACCATTTAGTTAGGCCAATAGTTGAAGCCTTAATAAGGGATCAGTGTGACAGGATATCCCCAACCTCTGAACTAGAGTTTCACTAGTTAAATAAAATATTAATGAGAATCTCTTAACTAGAGTCTCACTAGTTAAATCAAATCAATTATTCATTCATTTTCCTAACCGCTTAATCCAATTCAGGGTCACGGGGAAGCTGGAGCCTATCCCAGCTGTCATTGGGCGAAAGGCAGGGTACACCCTGGACAGCTCGCCAGTCCAACCGCAGGGCGTTAAATTAAATATTAAAGAGAATTTCTTGACTGGAGTCTCACTGGTCAAAATAAAAATCAACGAGAGGAACTTGTATAAGAACCAGTCTTAGTAATGGTTTCGAGAGTTCAACAGTGCTTAGAGAGTAAAAAGGATTAAACTGCAGTCAGGCTTCATATCCTTCACAAAAAACGAGAACTGGAAGAGGAAAGCTGCTGCTGTGACGGTGGAGGAGTGATTCTTAGCAACGAACTGGCTACCAGACCACGTGGTGAAGACACAGGCTCTTCTGTACCCGCCAGTCGAAGTTAACGCTACAAGATGATCCGCACATTTTACACGTTGCAGACAGTTGTTGGAGAAGATGACAAATTGTACAAATCTAAGTGAAATCTGAATTTTAGTTACATGTAAACATTTTAAAGATGTCTCTGGGACTGAAAATATTCATTTACAGTCACAAAATCTCATCATTTCCAGCTGTAACCAAGCAACTCAAACACTAATATATTAGCCTGGAAAGCTGAGGCAAACACTTAGTTTTTGGTCTTTAAGACAAACTTGCATCCAGTTTCTGTCCAGTTGGAGAAATGTCGTTGTGTGCGATCCCCATATGGGAACTTGGCTTCATACATCTTTGTGTTTACTTGCTTTAAAGACATTTTAATTCATTTCTAAGTGCAAATATGAATTATTGCCATGACTAGCAACACTTTCTTTCTTTGTACTTATATTTGTTGTTTTACCACGATAAGCAATGCGATGAACTTGTCCCTCTGGCTTTTTCTACACACTGCCTGAGTCACCGATGCACCATAATATGAGGAAGGCAAGAGAGAGAAGAGCGATCCCCAGGAGGTCTCCAAGCGCCGTGAGGTAGGGTATTGAGTAACTGTCGGGGTCTTTGCCCTTCCTCCACAGACAGTGCACCAAACAGTCAGCTATACACAGCAGGATGAAAACCTAAGAAGCAATCACAAGAGAATTTTGTTCCTAAGTATCATGAAATAAAAATGCTGTTTTTGGTTATTTTTAAGTAATCAATACAAATGAAAACAAATCTGTTTTTTTTATTGGCAAAAATTACATTAAGTAATTATCTGGAGTTTATTCAACAAAACTACAACTTCATGAAAACTGCATTTTCTGTCAGTCATTTCTTTGTGGCTCTATCACACTTTATTTCACACACTGAAGAGACCTTCAAACCTTTTCCAGATGTTGGCTTTGTAAGGTCACATCAGGTAAACTGGGCAACATTTTGATGAATCAGTTGGGACACGAAGGGCACATTCACATCAGTCTTTTTGATTTGAATCAGAGTCCGTGTGCTCGGAAAGTCCGCTTCGTTTGGGGAAATGTGAAGCGCCAAATGAATTCTGATTTGGACCAAAGAGGCGGACTTGGTCCACCAACAAACGCCGGTCTCGGTCCATTTCAAGCAGACCAAATACAGGAAGCGGACTACCAAAAGAAATTACTTCCTGCATTTGGCGTCCCTTCACTGGCTTCCTGGTCGGTTTAGGATCAATTTCAAGATTCTCTTATTTGTTTATACGTGTCTTAAGGGCCTTTCCTGTCCTTATCTTTCTGACCTGCTGCATCGCTACACACCACAGCGTGCTCTTATACCAGCGGATGCTTTTAACTGTCCCGAAGACACGTTGTAAATCCAGGGGAGTCAGAGCCTCCTCAGTTGTAGCTCCAAACATCTGGAAGAGCCTTCCTCTGCAGGTCAGACAGGATAACTCCACTGCCGTTTTTAAAAGTCGTTTAAAAACACATTTTTATTCTTTGGCAAGACTGAGTTGTCATCTGTGTCCTTGTACGTATTTTTCACTGTTCTTTTTTATGTATTTGTTTATTTTACCATTTTATTGTTATTTTATTTTCTTGCTGTTCCTATACAGCACTTTGGTCAGCTGTTTGTTGTTTTTAAAGTGCTTTAGAAATGAGTGGTATGATATGCTAGCATTGCATTGTGGGTAAATACATAGTGATTGTTTTCTGCCTTGTCTGTTATTCATGCTGCATCCATTGTTGCAGGGTATTTCTGCAGCATCTTGAATAAGACACAATAAAAACCCATTTTCCATGTTGTCTCCATGTTTAACTCGCAGCGAGTTTTCTTCTTCACCTCTCTTTTGCTCAATACTAGTGCAGCGCCACCTTTGGTGGTAATGGGGATATATTATTCTAGTGGTTTGGCACGTTTGACCGAGTGCAGCGTGAATGTGTTGCACGCTGCACTTTGGTAAAACGACCAAACCTCCGGCCCAATATTCAGTCACATCTTCACAGATTTGTGAGCATTTCTCTTGTGAGCATTCATCTGTGCACTGTGTGAGTGTGTGGGGGGAAATGTGAGGTGTGGCCCACTCACCTGAATGAGGGAAGCAGACAAGAAGAAGACAACGAAGAGAGCACTGGGCCACGTCAAGCCTCCTTTCATCAGGTGAATAGTGTGTAAGAAGATCAGCTGTCCAGGAAGGACCAGAAGGAGCAGAACCTGAGCAGATCGCTGGTTTGGTTCTGCCATGACAAAACTGAACATTAGATTGTGTGGGTGTGGGTGTTTTACATGTGCATCATCAGTTATTGGATAAGAAACCAACACAATATCATCACTGCACAATTTTACAAAAGCATTTTCTCCTCAAATGGAAGAGCATCAGAAAATATGCTGATTTATGTTTGATGTACTGAATTATTTGCGGTCTGTCATCTCCACTTAGCCAGAAAAAAGCGGAGAAGGCTGCGTTGTTCTGCTTGCTTTAGTCAGCGTTCGTTTTCAGTAACAGCTGCGCGGGACGGGAAGTCTGATCTCATATAAACTGTTCTATTCTAAAAACCGTTTTCTAATGTCATTGTAATGTTGGATACTGAATACTTCAATCCCCTGTTGGTGTTTTAACATTGGGTTAGGTTGCATGATGTTTTTTAATTCAGAATTTTAATTCGAGTTTACATGAAAATAATAATTCCAAATGGAGGTTTACATGAAACACGTCCTCACTTGATTCCTCTTTAGAGCGGCGGGTTGGGAAGGGTTCTGATTGGACAGAGGGTGCACGTGACGTATGACGTATAAGGGAAATAAACAAAGTTGGCTCCCTGCTTCTCATCTTTTCAGTCGTAACTTGTAAAAACTACATAATAAGTACCAGTTTCGCCGCTATTTTTATTATAAAAGTAGCAGCTCAACACCAGCATACTACTTCACTTTTTCCAGCAGCTGAGAAGAAGAATAAAGATAGACCACCGAACACGGGAGGCAAAACAACGCGCGTCATCGGGACAGGACAAGGTAACGAGCATGCTCAGAACAACCAGAATTAACTGAGAGCGGGATGAAGGTTTACATGACAGAGGAATTAAATAGATCAGAATTAAAATGTGAATAAACCAGACGCTTACATCAGAATTAAGTTTAATTCCGTATAGAAATTTGCATTAGGAATAAAGTGTTTATTGGTCGTTTTTCATCAGTTTAAAGCAGAATTAACTTTTATTCGGAATTAAACAGGAATGAAAACTTCCATGGGGCTGCATGGTGGAATAGTGGTTAGCACTGTGGCCTCACAGCAAGAAGGTCACTGGTTCAATCCTTAGCTGGGGTCGTGGCTCGAACAGTGGCCTTTCTGTGTGGAGTTTGCATGTTCTTCCCGTGTAAGTGTGGGTTCTCTTCGGGGACTCCGGCTTCCTCCATCCGTCCAAAGACATGTGTGTTAGGTTAATTGGTTACTCTAAATTTTACTCTAAATTGGTTACCTAATGTTTGTCTCTGTGTGGCCCTGCGATGGATTGGCGAGCTGTCCAGGGTGTACCCTGCCATTCACACAAAGACTGCTGGGATTGACTCCAGCTTCACCGCGACCCTGAACTGGATTAAGTGGTTAGGATAATGAATGAATGAATGAACAAAATTCCCAAGTAAACATAGCAAATGTGGTTTGATTGTCTTACTTCTTGTTGCTGTTTGTACATGTGTGAGATTTTATCTTGTTTTCGATGTTGGTTTTTCTTTTTGTTTTTAATCGTGTCCATAGAATGCAAATAAAAAATAGATATTTGGCGAACTCCGGGACATTTACATTATTGTCTGTTAATGTATGATGTTTCTGCCAAATAAACCAATAAACCAGGAGTGCCCAAGTATGGTCCTCGACATCTACAATCCTGCAACTTTTACATGAATCTCTCCTCCAACACACCTCAGTCAAATGGCTGAATACCCTCATCTGCATGTTATTCAGCTCTGCAGAAGCCTGGTAACAAGCCATTCATTTGATTCAGGTGGAGGCGAGCTGCAGGATAGTAGATCTCGAAGCCCAGACGCAGGGCAGCCCTGCAAGCAAACAAGGTTAGAACATCTTCCGTCTACCTGATCCAAAGAATGTGCGACAGGGGTTGAAACAGCTTTTATGGTCCTCAGGAACCTCTCCAGGTGAGTAATTTAAATGTAAATTAGTAGAAATGCGGCTCGACTGTATGGAGACGAGGTTTCCTCCAACACCTGGTAAAAGAAGACATGCACACGGTCAGCTGTGGGGTTTTCAGCCAATGCCTTATCCTTCAGCTCAGCATGATGAAGCCACAGAGGGCCACTTCCAGGTGGTCTCATTACCCGGAAGAAGCAAGCACCAGCTGAGCTGCAGGAGATTTAAGACACACATTATAACTATTTAACTTAAAGCCTGTAAAAAGTGCTTTTACTTTAATATAACAGTGTCTGGTGAAGTAGAGTGAAAGAAGAGAGGGAGAGCGTATTGCAACCTATGAGATGGAAATAATCAGACATGTCTATATTCTATTATGTTAATTTAAGAACAGCCGGTTCTTCTTCGTGTAGACTGCAGTTACACGCTGTTCTTGCATTGTCTTCATTTGGAAGCAGCCTGTTGTATTTTCAACTCCTACTTTCTGACCTCGTGCAAATAACGACTGCGAAAAGATCTGCTCAGCTGTGGGAGTGTGTAATCAGCTATAAATATTGTGTGACTGTGTGATGTTTATAATAAAATACTCATTGTAAGAAGACAGCTGACTCTTACATTTATTCCAACTTCTCAAGACCGAGTATTTCCACCACACCTAGATGCTTAAAAAGAGTTTTTTTACCCCACTAGAAGACCTTCTGACCTGAATCTGCAAGTCAGGGAGTAGATCTGAAACAGGTGACAGATATTAAAATGTTTTGAAATGATTAAAATGTTTTTTTTAATTCACCTTTAACTTGTAAAGGAAGGCTAAAACAGACGTTTGTAATGATGTGATGTCTCATGTGTCTTTAGTTCTGGTTTCCTGTTTTATTTTGTCGTTTTCCCTGTTTAGTTTACTTATGTCTTGTTTCCTGGTTAGCCTTGCTCTATGTTCATTAGTTCAACTGTTAGTTCATTTAGTTAGGCTTTCTGAAGAGGACATGATGAACATAAGAACTTAAGCTTATTTACCTTACAGACATACACTACGTGTAGAGGCCTTGAGATGTCTGCATTAAGACACCCGGGATCTGATTATTTAGTACACTCTCTTCTTTTGAAGAGTTTTACAGCTAGGGAGTCAAATACCATGGTGCCATTAGAGAGACTATAATTCAGTGGTCAGTTTGACCTCACCTTTAGAATAACAGACCATTCTTGTTTAGAATAGTATAGATTTATGACATGCAGGGCAGAGAGGGAAGAGGGAAGTCTGAGCTTTCCTGCTCAGGCTGCTGCCCCCGCGACCTGACCCCAGAAAAGCGGCAGAAGATGGATGGATGGACGGATAATGCTGAACAGAGTGACTGCAGGATGTTACAGATGTGTAGCAACTGGGGGTGGGACTTTAATGCGTTAATTACTATTAATTAATTACAGAAATATTGACGCATTAAAAAAAATAACACATTTAAACATGGAACTTTAGTTGGACACATTTTCCTGGTACTTTGATTACACTCATGCACACACTACTTCTGCTACTAACTTACCCACATTGGTGCTATATTTAGAGCTGTTTCAGACACTTTAGTGAGTTTATTTAAAGACAAAACAAGCATCGAAAAAGTCTCACGTCTTTTTCTGGTGGTATCAGGGACTCTTGGTGAGTAACACTAAAAGAATGTGCAGTTTTCTTTTTCCTGTTAGCAGCAGCTGTGAAGCCCCATCTCTCTGTAAACAACTTGCAAACAACTTGCAAGTTGTTTACATTACGTGACAAGCAATGGCGCTACAAAAGTCTGTTCTGTGGTCCATCACTGAGGTGGAGACATTTCTTTGCTTGAGGAAAGGATACAGAGGGAACCAGATGGAGCGACACGAATAAAAAAAAACGATCAAGAGTTTTCCGACTCATCGGCTACGGGTAGAAAAGGAGTTTTCAGCAGCGTCGAGAGAAGCTGGAAAAGCTCCAAAGTGACTATCGGCAGGTTTAAGAACCACAACGGTCGGAGTGGATCAAACAGACGAGACTGGAAGTGGTTCCAACAAATGGATACGATTTATGGTCAGCGACCGGCGAGCCGCAGACCAAGTAGCAGATTGCCTCTAGGTCCTGTGTTGTTAAAGAGCTTGTTGTGCACAACACTGACGTCACATAAACCCCGCCCATTTTAGACCTGGTACTAAACTGTAATGGAAAAGAAAAGGACCAAACTGAGACAAGTTAAGTTGAGACAAGCTGATACTAATGGAAAAGAGGCAGTAGACAGTAAAAAGTAGCCTTGAGAAGAAAAATAAGGAAAAATAAAGTGACAACTACTTGTTCTAGCAACTGCATAACAAGGTACCTCATATTCACCCTTCTTAAACATATAATTTTTAAAAAATTCTTGCATTTTTGTCTTTATTTTTAATATCCTGCTTCTCTGGTGTGATACAGCCCTTTTCCAGTCACGTTGACCACTCAAAGCACTTCACACTAGATGTCACACGCACTCTCTCACGCACCGATGGGCCATGCAGCGTGTCTTGCCCAAGGATGCTTAGGCATGCAGTCAGGAATCGATCCACCACTCATACATGCTCAGCACAATAATAATAAATAATGCAGCGGTTCCTGTTTAGTGGCCTCGAGTTAATAATGCATCCATGAACTCTGTTTTCACACTGGAAGCTTATTATGGGATAGAAATCCGCCAAACTCCAGTTTGAAAAGCCAAGTTAAGAAACTTCAGTGGAAAAGGTGGATGTTGTTTAGTGATGTGTGATGGACTTTTATTGCTCTTTTCTGTAGATATGTGAATTATTTCTGTAGATATGCGAATTATTTAGAGAATGTATATTCTCTTCCTGCTCTGGAAGAAGGTGGAGGCTTTTTCTCTCCTTCCCATCGCCGCTCTGCTACTCTGCTGCTTTTCTGTACCTTCATCCATCTCTCTGCAAACCATGGATCCAAACAAATACTGTTTTCTCAACCTGGCTCCGTTGACTGGCCTTGGCAGGCTGGTTATCAAGTCTCCTGGAATGTAAAGTTGTCTGACACTCTCTCCCTCACACACCTCCCGATGACTCACGCCTTCGTTGGACCCCTCCACCCCTCCTTCCACTCCCGGGCAGCGAGTAGGAAACCCGGCCCCCCTCCTCCCATGTATTATCCTCATGTTGTGACTGTCTGAATATGTGCTTTTTGATGCTGGCAATGACAATAAATCTCATTCTTATTCTGATATATATTTATCAGATGTGATTTTATACTCTGTAGGTCTTTGTAGAGTAAGTTTTTCTCTTGTTTGTCTCTGTTTTAAGGACCATGCTGGAAACAAGCGTCCTTAGGATTGTTTTGTTATATCTTAACTCCAGAAATCAATCGATACCCCAAATCCCAACACCATCATGTCTCAGGTGCTCTAAACTGCTAAATATTTATATTTCAACCAAGAAAGCAAAAAGAATTGTGTAAAATCTGGCAGGAAAAGACAAAATAATTATCTATTTTTCAGAATGAGGGAAATTATAGCCAATAAAAGGAGCTCCTTCTTTAACTGAGTTACATGGAAATTAGTGCACGATGTTGTCATCTATCCTGCAGAGGGAACATTATTGCATTATTTATTTTCTCTTTGCTTCCACAGATTTATTAGGTTTGATTGTAAAATAACTTACCATTAATGACTGGAGCATAAATTATGATTCCTGCCAAGTTGGGATCCGACACAGTTTTGTCCAAAATAAGTCCTCCAACACTAAAACACAGGAAATAAGTTAAATAATACCCTTAAATGATAACATGTGAGTTTAATTTAATTTTTCAGTCGCAATTATTTAATAGTGAATTTGTTATTATGATTTAAAAAATCACATAAAGCAGGGTGTTTATATTTTAAAATTCATGCTACAATAAAGGAACAAAAGCCTCTTTTTTTCGTGAAAATCAGTGAAAGTTGCAGAAGAGTCACTGACAAGGCGGACGTGAGTACCTGCTGATGATCATTGCGGTTATGATTGGTTCCCAGCCTGTTCGAAGCAGGATGTGACTGGCTGGGTGTTTGGAGGACACCGTCACCCAGACAGGTATCAGACATAAATAAAATAGACTGATCAGGTACAAGACGTAGGGGTAAAGATCTGTTGAAAGAAATTGTCATGATTATCTTTATTTTCATTCATCTTTAGATGTTTAGATAAATCTTTGACAAGTCTTCAGCTTGGGAGAGGTGAGGACAGTGGCCTTTCTGTGTGGAATTTGCATGTTCTCCCCTGTGTATGCATGGACTTCCTCCCACCGTGTAAAGACATGCATGTTAGGTCCATTGGCCTGCTAAATTGGCCCAAGGAGTAAGTGTGAGTGGTTGTTTGTCTCTGTGTGGCCCTGCAACTGACTGGCGAGCTGTCCAGGGTGCACCCTGCCTTTCACCTGAAGACTGATGGGTTAGGCTCCAGCTTCCTTGCGACCCTTCCTCTGACTAAGCGATTAGGTCAGGGGTGTCAAACTCCAGTCCTCTAGGGCCAGTATCCTGCAGGTTTTTGTTGTCTCCATGCTCCAACACACCTGACTGAAACTTAACAACAGGTTGACAAGAAGCTGCTGCATGCATTTGATTTGAATCAGCTGTGTTGGTGGAGGGGAAACAACAAAAATCTGCAGGATACTGGCCCTCGAGGACTGGAGTTTGATACCCCTGAGTTAGAATAATGAATGAAAGTCTGAGTGTGGAAGAAGGACTGTGGGAGACATCTGCTGGACAAAAGTGCAAAATACATGGCTTTCATAGTTCCCACTGTCCTTGTGAGAACCATCCAAAATGGCCAAACAAAGCATGTTACTGTCCTCATTTATCTCACCTATGAGGGAGTAGAACCACTGGCTGAAGCAGGCCAACAAGGCAAGCGTGATGAGATCTCCAAAGCTGGCTGCCATAGGAGTGGCCACGTTGTCAGGGTTAATCCCCATCCTCTTGGAGGCCATTATCACTCCCACCATGACAATGCCTGGAGAGGGTTTGAAACAAGGTGGATGAGCGAGAAGATGCGCAGACATCAGGTCGTTGTGGTGGTTCATGAAACAGAAGCTGAGTGAGTCAAATGGAAGCATCAGAATTCCCCAAAAACTCTAAGAATCAACATGAAATCAACAGAAATCTTAAGTTAGACAAACTAGCGATTGCTGGGGGCTAATTTGACTTTATTCCAAACAGCTCATAGCTATATTTCTAGTATTTTTGGGTTTTTTTACAGCATATCTGAAGTTGGAAATGGGAAATTTACTATACACGGCAAAACCAAAAATCTATGGGTTAGCTCATAAAAGATATAAAAATGATGTAGCATTGTGTTTAAACCTTTTTTTGTCGCTTTAGGAAAGGCTGAAAGTAGTGATGATGGTGCTGTTACCTTGTAGCAGTGATGCCAGGAAAGCAGTGGAAACGCTGGTGGAACAGAGCAGAACCATGTGATTCAGCGGCATCTGGCCTTCTGCCATCCAGCCCAACAGAGATGCCATGAGCGACGCTAACAGACCGAGAACGGTGGCCTGCAGCTGCAAGACAACATGCATTAAAAGAAGTTCTTTCCGGTTAACATTGTGCTTTTAGTATACCTGCTTAAGTGCAAGGTTGCCAACAATCAACATCCACTTCTCTCTGGCAGTTTCCATTTTCCCTGCATTCACCTGCAAATATTAGATACATTAAAAAAAAAGATTTCTATAAAAATTAAACAAACTTCATTAAACCTTTAATGCTACATTTAACATATTTGATAGATACAGTTTCCCTTTGCATCACTTTATGGTTAAAAAAAAAAAAACTGCTTAAGACCCTGTTGCACACAATCTGATGCCAGTCTTCTGCCCCCTGGTGGACACCTTGTGCACAACAGTAAGTTTGACCACGTGATAATTAATGGAAAATATGTATACTTTAATAAAGACTTTAATATAAAAGAATATTGATTCCTATATTTTCTTAGGCTAGGTTTTAAAAGGTCAAATATGAAATAAGGATTAAAAATTAATTGTAATTCTGCATTTAAGCATTACATAACTACACAGCCCTCCTATCTGCTTTGTAAACAGCTCTTGATGAGTAAACACACAAAGCGGATGATTTATTGACACTGGATGTTGCTAAAGTGCAATAAAATAGTTGAAATGGAAATCAAGTTCAATATCTAAAAGTAGATGTGAAGTCATTTAATTATTTATCAGTGTTTATTTTAATCAGAGCACAAAGTTAGAACCTACATAGTATTGCAAAAGGATAAATGAGGTGGAGTATATTCTGTTTACTGTCATTACTTTTTTAAGTTATGTTGTTGTCCGTCCCTCATTTGGTTTTGGTAGGATATTGTTGTGGAAAATAATGAGCTGCTGTGATCTTCGCAGGTCAGCGTGGACTTTCACACTGATTATACAGGAAAGCGAACACATAACTCAGGGAAAGTGATTGTTGTTAACCAGTCAGTCAACTGAAGTACCATTATCCTGTTTCTATTTATATTTCATAGCAAGCTTACAACTCAGTGTCTGAACAAACTCCACATATGCACCTGTAAAATACTATGAATTGATACTTGGAATAGTTTTCTGACAAGTCATTTTAGGATATAAAAGCCCAATGGAAGTTTCAATAGGTCAAAATGTCTAAAGATGTATTAAAGTTTTTAATTTAAGACAATAGGTTTACTTATTTGACCCAAAAATGAAGGATTAAAGAAAGGGTGTTGCACCATTCACGATCTCCACTTCTTTTATTTTTTATTTCAGTTTTCACCACCTCATTGCATGTTTTTTTCCCATTGCCTGCTTTTGCCTTAAACACTCACAGCCGTGGAGAGTCTGGAGGCCAGCGTCATCTCCAGGTTTCCCTTCATTCCTAAAACAGCAGGGACCAGAATGAGGATCTCTGTGATGTCCTGGAACACGTCCCAGTTCTGCCAAAACACGTGGAGCTGTGGGTCACTTATAAAAGACACAATGAAACCTTGTTGCTTTCTGTCAGGACCATGTTCATAAATGGGATCTCATTTCTGCACTTTCCAAATGAAAACTAGTGTTTGTTCTTGGAATTTCTAACACAAATCAATACAATCAATTATCCCCAGTCAGTTTCTGAAGGGTCCCACATTAAATCCTGTTGTTTTATCACCTGAATCCTCTTTTCAGCTTTTCTGACTCCCTGTTTCTATACGTTCCCTCCTTGATTTGCTGCTGGTTTATCCTTATAAGTTACATATTACAAGGACTCTGATTGTCTGTTCCATACCTGAACCACATCAAGCAGAATCCCAGCAGAAACAGTCCCGAGTCCAGCCAGCAGGAATGGAAGCAGAATCTGCAGCAGCATTGACCGCAACGATTCTGCAGGCGTTCCTGAGTCTCCTGCATCCTTTTCGTTCGTGGATTCGCTGAATCTGGATGCACTGTAGATCTCATTGGGGAGCAAAGAGTCTGTCTCTGTGTATTCTTGAGGCTCGTACTGGAGGCTGCTGTCGAATGGTGATATGTTTCCACTGGAGCTCAGATGTTTTAGACTTCCAGAGAGCTGGGAGAACGGCAAGCTTGAACCGTATTGTTGGCTGATGTGTCTTCCCAAACAGCCATTTTGTGACAGTTTCTTATCTGGTGACTTTGGGACAACCATGGCTCAGCAGGTCCGTCTTCTTCTGGGTTTCTAGTTAGTGGTTGCAAACAGCTGGCCTGAAGAGGACAAGAATCTGCTTTGAAGAAAACTGGTTGAAATTCTACAATTAGGTTCAGAGAACCTCAATTTTCCATTTTAAACTAAATCTTTTCTGCTTAGTAGCTGTACAACAAACTTAATTTTTTTAAGTTTTTTAAGTTAAGGCTAATAGGGCACGGGTGAGGGTGGTTCTGGGTGGGTGTAAGGGGACTGTGGATGTATGTGTGTGTATGTGTTTTATCTATTTGTTGCAAAAGCACATTGTATTGGGTTTTTTTAAGCACAAAAAGTGCTATACAAATAAAGTTTGATTTAATTTGACCATCAGAAAATTTTGTGTTAGTTAGGACATAACTGGATAAAGCTGTCTTATTTCATAAAAAGATCTGACCCTAAACCGGGAAAGCATGAAGAAATAAACAACATTATTTACTGAAGATTTAAGTCCTACTAGTGTGTTGAATAATCACTGATAAATCAAAATTGGAAAAGCAAGAAGGAGCTGAGCTGAGGCAGATATTAGTCCAGGGTCAACTTATCACATTTTTGGTCTGCACCTCACATGTCCCTGCTGTCTTATAAGATCTGTAATACTGTCTTTGGTTATATTACTAATATTGTTGTTTTTCCGACATATAATCTGGACTTGAAGCTGCTAAATGTTTGTCTCAGTGCAGCTGTAACCAGCCAAGTTGAGAGAAAGTCATTTAGGGATCTTTGGGCCTTTGAGGTTAAAAAATTTACCTTTTTTTCAAGAAAAAAAGGAAAACATGCTGATGTAATTGAGTGTTTGAGGAGCAAATAAAATATTAATAACAATACTAATCATTCCCATCCTTTGTGGTGGTTTAACTTCTGCTTATAGAACTGATGTATTTTGCAAATGATTTGTGCTTCTGTTTGACGGCGTTTTTGGAAACAGAGTTGTAAAAAGCAGAACTTTTCACTGTTTCAGAGTCACCTGATGACACGGACTGGCTGCATTATCATTCCTCAGGCCTCGTTCCCATCAGCAGCACTGAGGCTGCGTTGTCTGTCATAAATAGTTCGATTCATTAGAAATTCTTGAAAGATAAGCTGCCACTAAACAGCCAAGATGATCAAGTATGAATCAGCTGAGAAGTGCAGCTTCTTCTTATTCTGCAGCAAGTTGTTTACAATGTTCCAAAATTAGTCATAACGCTCCACTTCTCCCAGCCGACAAGGTAGGAAAGAAAGAAAGTGTGCAGAACTCACTATAGGTCTAATGTTGTGTCCTGCATACTGAATATAAATGCAACAATGAGTAAATAACTTCTTAATCAACAGATGCAGACCAGAGGGTGAATTATATAAAGCTAAGTTAGGTTATGAATATAACCTGATGCATGACAGGACACATCAAAGTATATAATTACACTTATTAACAGACAGAGGCTGGAAAACATACAAATACCTGTTTAGACAGTTTTATTTCATATATAATATTATTTGTTTTGTCATATTTTAACATCATCTCTCTAATTACTAGTTGGAAGATGTGCTCTTACCTTGTTGTGACGCCTTTTGGAGAAGGAAAGGTGTCCCTCCGGTCACACTGCTGCTGAGCGTGACTGTCGTCTCAACGGTGAGAAGTCTCCGCTGCAGCATTACCCCCCTTAACACACACACACACACACACACACACACACACACACACACACACACACACACACACACGCACACAAGTCACATATCTCTCACTCTTTAACCCCTGCATGAGACAAACAGCAGTGTACACACACATTTTACAGCTGTTTGTTAAGAGTGTTAACTTGTGACCATATGCAGCATTGGTTGATTGAGCAGAAACAAAGATCAGCACTTTAGTTTAAAGTAACTTTGTATATTTACTCGAGTAGCATTCTTAAATACGATTCAGAGGCTTTATCAGGATTTTAATTTCATGTTGCCATTTGCTTATCATTATTATCATTTATAGAGAAATATGTTTTTCACCATTGATTTAACTGCTGTAAGCAGTGGTTACAGGTACAACTATGGTAAATATTATCTAGTAGTTATTTGTACCATTCAAACTCAATCTCTGTACACTTTCCAGAACAGTCAACAGACTTGATGTTCACCATTAGGACTATATATATATATATATATATATATATATATATATATATATATATATATATATATATATATATATATATATATATATATATATATATACATATATATATATATATATATATGTATATATATATATATGTGGAGTTCTTTGGAGACAAAAAAAAATGTCTAGACCCATGGTGATAGAAATGTCATCATAGGCTCTAGTTTATTCATGATTTTGTTTGTTTGTTTTTATTCTGTTGTTTTGTTCTGTCATTGGTTCAGAAAACGTGTCAAAGTAGACTAAAATACATCACAAGAAAGTGGATTATGACAGGATACTAAAAGAAAATGTTAAGTACTCTGCAATGAATCAATGAATACATAAATAAATAAATAAACCTTGACATATTTTGCATCCATCAATCAGCCTGCCAACCTCAGCCATAGACATCATATATACACATAGAAGTATACAGTTGTGCTCATATTTATTCATATCCTTTCATTAAAGAAGGGAAAAAAACAGCTGCATGTAAAATAATCTGAAATTGACTAAAGTAATAATAAATAAAAATTCTATGAAAATCATTACATTATTTTCTAATTCTGGTTCGATAGAATTTTTTTTTTTAAAAGCAAACAAATAAGATCATTTATTACATATTACATCACTCATAAACTAATATTTTGTTGAACATTTTTAGTTATTGTTCCTTTTTTAAGTCTCCAGTTATTTGAGTGACTGTTGTAAATTCAGCCTTTTCTTTAATGAAAATGTATGCATACATATGAACACAACTGTACATGACGGCTGTGACCTCAGCGGACTACATTACCCATGAGCACTAGCGGCCAGAATCACAAGGTCCATCATGGGATCGTGTAGCACTACTTTTTGAACTGCACAATCTTCGGGGTTTTCGGTTTTCAACTTTGGCACCATGGCGGTGGAAACCATTGCACCTGACTGGGAGTTTGACCGTTTTGACGATGGTTCGCAGAGTAAGTTCTTCCTTCTTCTCTGCCCACAGAGAGAGATGCTGTGACAAAAGTTGCAGCCTTTGCTAGCGTCTGTTGCTAACCAGATGATTTGCCACAGGTCTTCTGGTGTGGGCCAAAGGAAAACACCTCCTACTGTAGAATTCACATATTTTATCAAATAAAAACCCCATGCAATATTATTTATTTCGTTACAATTAGCCTTATGGAGATACGTAAAGCAAATATGTGAAATAAAGGAGTTAGCTTTAGCAAAGTTAGCCAACGTTAATCACGCAGTTTTTGACAGCTGATCAATTTGACAGTGAGATTAATTGTGTATTTTACATTTATTTTAATATTAATAGGGAGGCAACGTTATATTGCTTTTTAGTGTAGGCTATTACCTGATTCTTTCTGTTTCTCAAGACTGATGTTTAAGTTTAAAAACACTGACCTTTAAAGACATCATTCAGGTAAACAAACAGGATATGTTTATGCAAACCTTTCTTTCTTATCGTGCTTTAATAAAATATAAATTCTGTTTCCATCTTTTGTTTTTATAATAATTCATATTAGCTTCTCATTGAGCATATATTGATTATTCATTGTATCGCTATACATGTGACACCTGCAGTGAAGTAAGTAGTACAACCAAAACACTGTTAAGTGACTAAAATGCTGCTTATTACTGAGTTGTTTTTGACAAAGCTGACTGCAATATAAAAACAGTTGTGCTCATATTTATTCATACCCTTTCATTAAAGAAGGAAAAAAAACAGCTTCCTGTAAAATAAGCTGAAATTGACTAAAGTAATAATAAATACAATTTTTATGAAAATCATTACATTATTGTCTAATTCTGGTTCAATAGAAATATTTTTTTTAAAGCAAACAAATAAGATAATATATTACAAATTACATCACTCATAAACTAATATTTTGTTGAACAATCCTTCCGCTACAGTCAGGTGTTTTCTGTTCCTCTCAGTCAGACTTCTGCACCTGTTGGCAGGTATTTTGTCCCACTGTTCAACTGAAAAGTGCTCTAATTTGTCCAGGACACATTTGTTTGTTTTGGTATTTCTTTCTTTAACTCAATTCAATGAAAAAAACAGTGTCTTATATTACTAAATTATATTTTTGCAAATTTTTAGTTATTGTTCTTATTTTAAGTCTCCAGTTATTTGAGTGACTGTTGTAAATTCAGCCTTTTCTTTAATGAAAGGGGATGAATACATATGAGCACAGCTATAATTGAATAACAGAAAAGTGTATGATGCTCTGAAAGGAACATCTGTATTTCTTTAAGTTGATTAAAGGATGAAGAAGCTTTTATAAAATTTACCTGAGCATAAAATTAATGGGTTTATAATAAATACCATCATCTGAGCCTGTTTCAGAAAAAGTCGGTGATTTAATTAAAACTTTTTGATTGACAGAAATACACACAGAGGTGCAACTGAAAAACTACACCAAGTTTCTGGAAGAGTACGCCTCTCAGCTGAAGGGCATTGAAGAGGCGCTGGATGATTCCATTGGGGATGTGTGGGATTTCACTCTGGACCCCATCTCTCTGAAGGTACGAAGCCTAACAGAGTTTCCATACATCAGCGGTCACCAACTCGAGAGCTACCATCCTGCAGGTTTGAGTGTTTTTCTGGTACACCTGATTCACATGAAAAGTTTTCTCCAACAACTTATCAGCTTCTTCACCTGCCTGTTGATGAGCCATTGGTTTCTAAGTCAGGTGTGTTAAAGAGAGGAAACACTAAAACCTGCAGGACATCAGACCTCGAAGACCAGAGTTGTGCATCATCCTGGGAGAGCTGGCACTCGTCCTAAGCAAGCTGAAGTTGTGTCATTTCTTTCCTGTTTCTTTCTGCTCTCTTTCAGCTTCTTCCTTACGAACAGTCGTCTCTTTTAGAGTTAATTAAAACGGACAACAAGGTAGGCAAATACAGTTTGTAATTCCTAGAACTACGACTTTTTATTCAATATTGGATACTTGACCACCTTTGTTGTTTGCAGATTCTGAACAAAGTCATCACAGTTTACGCGGCTCTCTGTAGTGAAGTGAAAAAGCTCAAGTATGAGGTAAGAAAAACCTGAAAAACTGTATGCTGCGTGCACTTTTATGAGCTTTATTTGGTTTTTGTGTATGCATCTTTGACCAAGCAAGCAGATTTCAGCTCAATTCACATTTGCCCTGTGGGACACTAATGAAAAGGTTTTTATTTTCCAGGCAGAAACCAAGTTCTACAACGGTTTATTGTACTATGGAGAGGGAGGTAATCTCAGCTCTTATTACTGACTGCAGCTGTTTACAGCACTTTTTTAGTTTACCAATGGAAATAAATGATACGTCTTTTTGCTTCACAGTGTCTGAAACCAGTGTTGTTGAAGGCGAGTCTCAGATTCAGATGGGCAGATTTATTTCATTCCTACAGGTGGGTTGTAAATAAACTCCTCTACAACTTTGTTCACTTAAGTCTTGACAACACTGGTGTAGTTGCTTATACTTTGCTTTTTCCACAGGAGCTGTCCTGCTTCGTGTCACGATGTTACGAAGTGGTGGTCAGCATTGTTCACCAACTGGCTGCCCTGTACAACAGCAGCAAGTAAGATGCATGAAGTAACCAGTGACATCATTTACATGGACTACTGATATAACGTCCAAATAGAATGAAAATCAGCTGACCCAGTCAGCCTGGATCAAAACGATGCAGTTGGATTGAGAGGGGTGGTTTCAGCCTTTTAACAATCAGATCAGCAGGCAGAAATAACCATGTACGCACTCATTCCCATTGTTTTGTACTTAAACCACGTGGTGGTGATGTAACATGATGTTTACAGGAAAGACTTGGAAAGTGGCAACAGCAAAGCAGAACGGAGCTGGGTGGATCACACGGATCAAACGAGAAACTGAAAGAGTTAATGATTAATGAGCGTTTTGACTGTCAGAAGGTTTAAAATATGTATATATAAAAAAAAAAAAAAAAAAGCCCCACTTCTTTCAGACAAGCAGGTCCTGCACATTTCAAAAGCATTACGATGTGATGTCCTTCAGGTAGATATAGCTGATAGATCATTTTACTTAGTTTCCATTTAAACATTTATTCATTTATTTTCTATATCACTTAGTCCAGTTCAGGGTCGTGGGCAAGCTGGAGCCTATCCCAGCAATTAGCACATCCTGGCAGAGGTGTAGAAAGTAGAAGTAGAAAGTAGAAGTTCTGACCGGTAGTTCTGTCCAACCAGTCACCAAACCAGCTGAATTTAATTAGTGCAGGTAAATGAACCTGTCAGTGAAAACACCTGTTCTAAATGCACAGGTAGATCCAAAAAACATGGCAGGACTTCTACTTCACACACCTCTGCACCCTGGATAAGCCGCCAGTCCATCACAATCATGTAAACATGTCATCTGCCATCAGACTGATCTCAGTCAGATAGATGCTTCTGTCAACGCGCCGTTCCTCGTGGTCTGGCTTAAATGCATCCATTGTTGAGACACTAAATCTGCTTGAATCTATTAAGAAGATGCTGAGAGTCAGGACCTGATCCAGGGTTGATATCTTCTGTCAGTGATCCAACACCTACGTTACCGCATCATTTATTCCTGTTTTATTGTTTTGTCCTAAGTAGTGATGGCAAACACACATAGCAGTGTAACGTCTGGATGTTTACACAACCTAGTTTAGATCAGCTGTTCATAATTCTGGTGTTTCTGTTTTTAAACTTCGTTCTGCTCCATTATACCAGGAAAAAAAGCAGCATAATTAATCATTCTTTTTTATCTTAGGGGTGCAACAAAAATCATTGAGTCTTCAGGTGTCCATTTCCAGGTGAGTTTTTTTTTTTCTTTTTATCTTGTTCAACTCTCTTCAGTCCAACGAGTCGGCGTTCAGACTGAACTTCTACATTCCCTCTGTAGATCGTGTACGAACACCTGGGCGAGCTGCTAGTCGTGTTGCTCACGCTCGACGAGATCATGGAAAATCACGGAACACTTAAAGATCACTGGAAGATGTATAAAAGGTTAGCACGCACGCACACATCTAAAAAACCAGAAGATAAAACAAAAACTAAGAATTATGGACATTTTTCTTCATATTGTAGTTTTCTGTTGTACAAAGTATTAATCTGAAGTCAAACTTGTTTTGCCACAAAAGAATTGGATTTTTTTTTTTTTATCTTGCAAAGCATTAAAAAAGACATTTGATCATCCTGCGTCCACATGTATGACATCTGTTTCACGCAAAATACTCCTGACAAAAGCACAACGTGTGCCCTTTAAATGATGCAAGACTGCAGATACAACTTTATTTATAAAGCGCTTTGACAACAGCAAAACTGACCACGGTGCTACAATGTGGAACATTAATAACTATTAAAATAAATAACATGAAGGACAAATTTAAATGTGGCTAAATAAAAGAATTTAAATCAACTAAAATCAGGTCAAAGTGTCAAGTTATGTGGAGTACAAAAGGTCAAAGTGAACAGATGGGCTTGAAGATGAGATTTAAAAGCAGAGAAATAGGAAGCCGTTCTGATATATGAGGAAATATTTCACAGTTGCTGCCACTGGAAAGGACTGGTTCCCTCTGAACCGCCAGCTCGTGTTGGTTCACCTCATCCATCCCTCTAAAACAAGCTATAAAATGTGCAGCTGCTTTTTCTACAAGCTTGGAGGTATAGAGGACTGACTAGCCTGTAAACAAAGTGCTTTGCAGTAACTTATACAGAGGGATTACTGTTACAAAGTGTCATCTGGCTAATTTTGGTCTTGGACATTAGATTAATTAAAGAAAGTATGAAATTCAATGTTACATCACTCAATAAAAGAAAATACAACAAAAAAGTAGCAGTGTAAAGATTTTAACACTAAACACACGTTTTGGAGAAATTGCTAAGTTAAACATGTAGTATGCTCATCCTCATATTATCAGCACAATTTCTAAACTTCATAACAAAGCTCATGCTTGCATACTTCTCTTATATCCAGGTTGTTAAAGTCTGTTCATCATAACCCCGGAAAGTTCTCCATCCCTGAGGAGAAGCTGAAACCATTTGAGAAGCTCCTGCTGAAGCTGGAGGGGCAGCTGCTGGACGGCATGATACTGCAGGTGACGTCTTTTCCCAGGCCGTTGATCGTGTTCCTGCTGTTTGCTCTGAGGTTTGAGTAGCATGCTTACGGTGCATGAACCTGATGTGCGACAGGCCTGCGTGGAGCAGAGGTTTGACAATCCGGGGGAGGGAGTAGCCGTTGGCAAAAACACCGCCTTCGCTGAGGAGTTCGCCTTCAACATTCGCACCATATTCACCAACGTCGAGTCCAAAATCGGTCAGTTTCTTTTCTCCCAGACTATCTTTTTACACGTTTCGCTTCAGATTATTCAATCATTCTTTTGTTTGTTTTGTTTTTATTTAGGGGAACCTTCAGAAATTGATCAGCGAGATAAATTTGCTGCAGTTTGTGGTCTCTTCGTACTTCACTTTCACATTTTCCGGAGCGTCGATAAGAAACTCTACAAGGCGCTGCTGGACGTCTGTAAAAAGGTACGTTTTTATTCTCTGCCTGCTTCCTTTCATCTGGAAACTTTCACTCATTTTTCGTTTCCTCCCAGGTTCCAGCTGTCACTCTGATTGCAAACATCATCTGGTTTCCAGACACCTTCCTCATCGCCAAGGTCCCGGCGGCAGCTAAACTAATGGACAAAAAGAGCCTTCAGGCAATCCGAGCGCAGAGAGACGCCTACTTACAGCAAAGAGCTCAGACACTAACAAAGTCAGTACAGATGAAAACAAACACATTTAAACACAGTTAAGAATCTGATCATTCACTCAAACTTGATTTGTTTATTAAGAATCTGATGAGAATCGTTCCTCCTCAGGGATGTCCAGTCCTACTATGTGTTTGTAACTTCCTGGATGATGAAGATGGAGTCCATCTTATCCAAGGAACAGAAAAGTGAGAAGTTGGCTGAAGACCTGAACAGCAGGTGTAATGTGTTCTTGCAGGTGAGCCTTTCTGGGGATATGAGTCATTATTAGTCATTTAAAGCAAAATTCAGAGACAGACTGTGACACAGCTGTGCCGGCGAGCTCCCATCCTGGCACGGTTGGCACTGCAGAGTAAAACATGAAACTTCTGAGTCCAATTATTCTCATATTCTCCAAATGTTTTTCATTTCAAGGTGTGATGTAAATGTTCTTCCTGTGAGAGGGGCCTTTGCACGCTCATGTGACTTCCTTTGTGCTTCTTCGCAGGGCATCCTGTACGCCTACAGCATCAGCACCATTATCAAGACCACCATGAACATGTACGTGTCCATGCAGCGGCCCATGACCAAGACCTCTGTCAAAGCACTTTGTAGATTAGTTGAACTGCTCAAGGTGTGTGTGTTTTTCCATGTGTCCACATTCTCATGCCTGCTATGATAAAACTAAGAGGTTGAAGTCATGACTCTCCCATCAGGCAGTGGAGCACACATTTCACAGGCGGTCGATGGTCGTAGCCGACTCCGTTTCTAACATCACCCAGCAGCTCCAGTCTCAGGCCCTCTGCGCTATCGGCATCGCAAAGGTAGACAGAAAACTCCCGATTATTGCTGTTTACAGGAGGAGTTTGTCATCAAAGTTATAATTGCATCTTATTTCTCTAAAGAAACGAGTGATCTCAGACAAGAAGTACAGCGAGCAGCGGCTGGATGTGCTGTCGTCTCTGGTGCTGGCAGAAAATGCTCTGAGCGGGCCGAGCACGAAGGAGCGACGCCTGGTGGTGTCTTTGGCTCTGTGTGTCGGCACTCAGCTGGTATGTTGGGAGAAGCCAGTAAACATGCACTCCTCTGCTTCTCTTTCAGCCTGATTTTATTCTTGTTTTTTTTTTTTTCCTAGAAAACCTTCAAAGATGAGGAACTGCTTCCCCTGCAGCTTGTGCTGAAGAAGCTGGATTTGATTAGTGAGCTAAGTGAAAGGTGGGATGCCAGATTCCCTGCTAGCGCATCGCACAAACACTTCTTTTACGTGTGGAGAAAACTTTGGTTCTGAAACTAAAATGTAAAATTGTAGGAAAATAATCAGATTCATGGCACTTTGCTGGTTTTCACCTTCTTCTTTTTTTGTCTCTTTAGGGTGAGGCTGCAGTGCGACTGCAGTTTCCTTTACTGGCATCGAGCTGTGTTTCCCATCTATCTAGACGATGTCTACGACAATGCTGTAGATGCAGCGCGGATACTTGTAAGCAGAGAACGTTTTGATGCGGAATCCTTAACACACAGATTTAGCCTGCCATTTGTTGTTAATTTCTCTTTTGTTTGTTCCTGATGGTCTTTAATTTGCTGGAGCAGTACATGTTCAGTGCACTGAGGGACAGCGTGCCATCCATGCTACATGCCAAACACATGGAGTCATGTGATCTGTTGCTGGAGAGCTATGACAAGGAGATCATGGATGTGTTCAATGAGGTACGTAGCAGAGGAGCTGCAAGGAGGAAAAAAAGAAATCATTTGCTGTAGTGGGATGTCACTTAGACCAGTCGAACATGCTGGCTCTGACTTGGCAAACCGAGTGTTTTACGACGTTCAGATTCATAAAGATATGCTCCAGTCAGGACTCTTAGGTCCTCTTCTCAACTTTTACTTAAGGTCCCATTGGCCGGATTAAAATCCAGGGGTGATCGAGCCTTTTCTGTTGTTGCTCCTAAGATATGGAATAGCCTTCCCCTTCTGCTCAATCTGTCTCCGATTATAAGTCTGTCCTTAAAACCCACTTCTTTGCGCTGGCATTTGGTCATACCTGAGCTTTTTCTCGTGTATTTTAATTTTTACTTTTATTTTAGATTTTTATTTTGTGTCCAGATTTTATTTATTCTTTAATGTGAAGTGTTTAATTTTAATTTGTGGAGTGTGTTGTTTGTTGTTTTATTGTTCAGCACTTTGGGCAGCTGCCGTTGTAGAAATGTGCTATAGAAATAAACTTGAACTAAAGATAAGTAAAGACAGGATGGAGTTATGAGCTGGGAAGGGTGTGATTATGCGTGGAAATGTTAACACCAGGCGTCAGGCTATGACTAGGGTGGCCAGATGTCACGCTTTGTGCGGGATAGTCCTGCATTTCTATTACTTTTCACACGTCCCACAAACTCTGGCGCTGTCCCGCATTGTTACGACCAGTCTTCACTTTTGTGAAGGAAAAAAAAAACAAAAAACACAACAAAACTGACTTTCACTGATTGTGTGTGACGAAAGATTTGACGGCTGTCACATCACACCGCCTGCTGATTTGATTCACACTCATGTCAATCAATCTAGGAGGCGGGACTTAATGCACATCTAGGATGCACCGGTGCACCCACTAACAAAAATAAACAAATTAAAAAAACAACCGATCGATCATGGAGGACAGGGAGACGACCGCAGCAAAGATTAGAAAGTGTTGTTACAACAAGCAGACTGTGAGAAGGTTTGTCAAAGTAATTTTTCCGTGTCACACAGCGGGGAATATGACGTGAAAAAGCACAAAAAATCCGAGAGTCACAAAAAAAACACAATACTCAGAGAGAGACTTCCCAGTCAATGGACATGTTTCTGATAAAGCCTCGACTGCTAATCCTGTTTGATACTTGATAACGGGAAAGGAACAAGGAAATAACATGCAAGCTTTTGCCGTTTCCCCTTTGTCAGAGAACTTGAATTTCAATTAAAAAAAATAACAGATTTGTTATGTTTGGATAGTAATTTTATTAGAAAGTTTATTTTTTAAAAACTTTGTCATGGCAGAGTGGAATCTCACATTGTCCCACATTTTCAGTCTTTGTCCCACATTTGGTGAGAGCAGATCTGGTTACCCAGCTATGAGATGAAGAGGCTTTGTAGACAACTGACATGTCACATGTGGATTAAAACCTGTGTGAATGGCAGGAGGAGGGGATGTATTCATCACAGAACAAAGCTCCAACAGGTTTTGTGAAAGTTATCATGTAACAAATGTTTCATGACTTTTTTTCTCTGCTTTGTTGTAGCATCTCCTTGACAAGCTGTGCAAGGAGATCGAGAAGGACCTGCGTCTCTCTGTTCACACCCACTTGAAGCTGGATGACAGGAACCCCTTTAAAGTGGGCATGAAGGATCTGGCTCACTTCTTCTCTGTCAAGCCCATCAGATTCTTCAACCGCTTCATTCACATCAAAGGTGCGGGAAAACTTGTTGGCATGGATGCTAACACTGAACTTATAATGATCTTGACTTTGAACAAACAGTTTTAGCTCCTTTCCTTGCATTATTGTTGTTGTTGTTGGTTGGTGGAGGTCGTCTTTGCTTTGTGCTCGGTGTGAAAGCGTCACAGCCGGGAAGTTCTGCCATCACTAGGCCTGTTGTAATAAGAAACAATAAGAAAAAATGCACGCAATAAGTTTGCCGGACGCAATAATTTTCCCGTCTTTTCTCTCTCGCTCACTCTGAGCGAGTGCTGCATTTGTTTTAAGACAATATTAACTAAACCAAGGTTCCATCTGAACTTAAAACAAAATCATCAACGGCAGTTTTATCCCAGCTAGGAAAAAAAAAAGACATCAACAATCTGCCAGGATGAACATATATGTTGTAAACGCCAAATCCACAACTTTACAATGACATGAAAAACGACATACTGAAGGCGATCAGACATTCAACTTTACCATTCCCCCTCTGGTCAAGTCCAAACATGTCCCCTTATGTAAGCTTGACCGTAGGCTATGCAACTATGTTCCATACTGTTTGGAGACCATATGTTCCAGATCACCACGTTGCCGAAACCCCAGGAGAAATCCTGATCTATAAATAGCAGACTGAGGACTGTATGAGCATGAACTAGTCTGCACATCGAGTTAAATGTTCTTTAGAAATTAAAATGTGTTCTTGAAAGTTTGTACTATGGCATTATTGTTATTTTAGTTGGAAATGGTCTCAAAATGACAACAATAATCACAGCGCAATATTATCGTCTATCGCAATAATTTCTGAGACAATTAATTGCATGGCAAAATTTGTTATCATATAGCCATCACTGCCGGTTCTCATGTTTGACACACACAGTCAAATGTTGATGTGAACATCAGAGGTAATGTGGGATTCGTTAGTAAGCAAAGAGCCAGCAAAACCAGAAATAATCAGACTGGTGAGCAAACCACCTGCCTGGAGCCTCTTCCTGTCTGACTTTCATATCGGGGCGCTGGAGACTCATATCTTCATGGATTTAAGAATGAACAGAATAAACTTTTCTTATCTTTCTAATGAAAAAGGCAAGTCTTTGCTAAATTCTGATACATTTCAAACATCTAATATTGTACAAATTGTGCCAAATTTATTTCCAAAACACGCTGAACTTCCTGGTAGTAAATTAGAAAGCATTGATTGAGTACGGCTGTGATAAGTTTCAGTAGGTTGCCATTGATCAGGCTCCTCTGAAGAAAATGGAAACACTCCTTGTTGTTGCTAAGTTGCATCTGAACAAACAAGATTTCTGGACCAAAGTTCTGTGAACAGCCGAGCTGAGCAAAACTTTCTTCTCATTGGACACCGAAGGATTGTGGGATTGGTCAGATATTTGAGGTGGTTAATGTGAAAAAGCATGAAGTGAACCATTTCATCTAGGTGTGAGGTGAACAAATAGTTTCTGTAAACAGCTTATTGAGGTGGAGAGAAACTACAGATGTTTATGCATAAAGACACTGACTGTGTCGGGTGCACAACCTCGCCCTGCCGTAGACGAAGCTTCTCATTAAATATAAGATAACCAGCTCATTAGTTCATTGCACATGAAAACACAGACAGACCCACAGTAGTTTCCACCCGTTGCAGACAAAGCTTCTCCTGGAGCATAAATCAATCAGACAAAATAAACTTTTCTAGTTCCTGCATCTTCGAGAGTAAGAACAAAATTCTCGCTTCTCATGGAGGACGTAACAAGCTTCACATGTATAAACGGAGCACATCGTCGTGCCAACAACATGACATCACGTATGACATGATGATGGCACTATGTTCACCTTGTGACTGACTGCACACACACTTTTCTTTGTTTGGACCTTTCCTACGTCCTCCTGCTAAACACAATAAATAAAGGAACTATTCTTGCTGTCACAAGGTTCACATCATGTTTCTTTGTGCGCACACAACAACACGACCTGACTGTTCTTTATCCACAGTAGACCACGGGATCCTCTTGCATCGGCTCCAGAACCTGGTAGGGATTCAGGGTACGGCATTAGACTGGTTCAGGTCATACTTGGCGGGTAGAACCATGTGTGTGAGCATCGGTGGCTTTGAATCTGTAACTGTTCCGGTGTCCTACGGGGTCCCACAAGGATCAGTTTTAGGGCCTCTCCTGTTTTCACTGTACTTGTTACCATTAGGGTCCATCCATGGCATCTCTTTCCACCTATATGCTGATGACAGCCAGATATATTTACCCCTTAAAAATAAGGATGTCTTCTCCCTCACACCGCTGCTTTCATGCCTCCATGACATCAAGGAGTGGATGGCTTTGAGCTTCTTAAATTTTAAGGAGAAAAAGACAGAAGTTGTGGTGTTTGGGTCAAATGGCTCTAGTGGCCCCTCCCTAGTTGATCTGGGTCCTTTGTCCAGCTTCTTAAAACCTGCTGTCACAAACCTGGGTTTTAAATTGGATGGATTTTAAACTGGATGGGCAAATTAAATCAGTGGTAAAATCAAGCTTTTTTAACGTTTGTCAACTCGCAAAGATAAAGTCATTTATAACCGCAGTAATTCATGCCTTCATTACTTCACGGCTGCATTACTGTAATGAACTTTATCTGGGGGTCGACCAGTCGTCTCCCTCCCGTCTCCAACTGGTCCAAAATGCCGCTGCTCGTCTCTCGGTTGGAGGACGTAAGAGGGAACACATTGTTTTAGCATCACTTCACTGACTCCCTGTACATTTTAGAGTTCATTTCAAAGTTATTTTATTTGTCCTTACATGGTCTGGCCGCTCTGTACCTCTCTGAGCTGCTGACCCCATACTTGCCAACCCGGTGCCGCAGATCATCTGATCAGCTTCTTCTGAAGGTATCGAGATCTCGGCGGAAGCTCAGAGGGGACAGAGCGTTTGCAGTTGCTGCTCCAAAACTGTGGAATTCGCTACTAATCAGAGAAGCCACATCGCTGCCAACAAACACGCCTGAAGACCCATTTTTATGATCTGGCATTTTATCCAGTTTGAGACTCTGCTTTTCTATTCTCTCTTATGTACTGCTTTATTGGTTTTTGTTTTAATGTCTTAATTTCTTTTACTTTTGATCGCTTTTATTGTTTTATCTTTTATTCCTTTAACTTCTGTTGTTGTAGTCTCACTTTATGTCTTTATGTTCAGCACTTTGTTGCAGCTGGTGCTGTGTGACAGTGCTATATAAATAAAGTTGAGTTGAGTTACCTGAGCCTGCAGACGTCCACATACAGACATGGGAAGCATGAATTGGATCAACTCCACATGCAAACTAAAACCTGATCGTGTCAGTGCTAAAAGCATTCTGTAGAAAACGGTTTAAAACGCGGTTTGCTTTGTTTTTAATTGTTTTGCAGCCTATGTGACCCACTACCTGGATAAAACTTTCTACAACCTGACCACTGTGGCTCTGCACGACTGGGCCACCTACAGCGAGATGAGAAACCTGGCTACGCAGCGCTACGGACTCACCATGACGGAGCCGCATCTGCCCAGCCAGACGTTGGAGCAGGTAAGTACGGTCCAGCCTCGACAGTAATGCCAGGACAGGTTGGGGTTGAATAACTGCTTTCTCACCAGGGTTTGGATGTTCTGGAGATCATGAGGAACATTCATGTGTTTGTGTCACGCTACCTCTACAACCTCAATAACCAGGTAAGACGGAACCATGGCAACAAAATGCCAGCTGGTCGTGTTTCCGTGTTGCGTTCGGCTTGCTGTGAAATCTGTGCTTTCCGACAGATATTCATCGAGAAGGCGAGCAACAACAAGCATCTGAACACCATCAACATCCGCCACATCGCCAACTCCATCAGGACACACGGGACGGGCATCATGAACACGACTGTGAGTGTTTCAGAGATGTGTTACTGCCGATCCTCTCAGACGTGGATGTACAAATGGCCTCGCAACCCCTTCCTTTCCGTCACCAGGTGAACTTCACCTACCAGTTCCTGAGGAAGAAGTTCTTCATCTTCAGTCAGTTTATGTATGACGAACACATCAAGTCCAGACTCATAAAGGACATACGCTTCTTCAGAGAAACCAAGGATCAGTCTGACCAGAAGGTAGTCTGGCCAAGTTGTGAATTTTGACGACATTTTCCTGCACGGGTTCCTGTCAGCTCCCGCCCGTCTCATGCGCTCTGTGTTTGTGTTGTAGTACCCGTTTGAGCGAGCAGAGAAGTTTAACCGTGGGATCAGGAAGCTGGGCCTCACTCCCGATGGACAGAGCTACCTGGATCAGTTCAGACAGCTGATCAGCCAGATCGGTGAGAAAAGCTTCCTGACGTGAAAACGGAGAGATTACTCTGCAGGTGCAGGTGAACACAGCCCAGTTTCCTCTGCTCTCCAGGTAACGCCATGGGATACGTGCGCATGATCCGCTCTGGAGGCCTCCACTGCTGCAGCAGCGCAATCCGGTAAAAAGGTTTTTGTTTACACTGAAACAGTGTGAAAATATGGGCTTTGTTGTTTCTTTTTATCATCATTTACTCCATTGAACTCTTTGCTTTCATGTCTCTGAAAGTCAGTTTCTGTGCCATCACCAGATTTGTCCCAGACCTGGAAGATATAGTCAACTTTGAGGAGCTGGTGAAGGAGGAAGGACTGTCTGAGGAGACCCAGAGAGCTGCCAGGTAGAAACTTAAAATCTTTGTTTAGCTGCACCTATTTCTCTGTTTGACTGATGTGATTTATTTATGGATTTATTTTTGCATTTATGGAATGTTTGAGGCTTTTTTAAAATAATTCTTTGATTGTACACATTGCTGCAGAAGATTCTGTGCTTTTTGACACTTTTTTTTTTTTAATTGTTTTTACTATTTTATTATTTCTATTTGAATCATTTTGCACTATTTGTCTTGTTTCATGATGTCATTTTATTTTATTATGGAACAGTACCTACATTGATACCTACTACAAGATAAATTTCCCCTTATGGGACAGTAAAGTTTACTTAGTTTAACATATTTAAACAAATAGCATCCTCCACCGAACTGGTTGTGTTGGGAGTATTTACGCTGCTGTGCCTGCAGGGGGAACCACAGCCAGGCAAATGAATAAGACACGTCCCAGTTATTTACTTTGTCATTCCCAGCGTCCTGGATTCGGTGCTGAGCGATCTAACCAGCAACTCTGCAGAGGGGACGGAGTACTTCAAGATGCTGGTGGCTGTGTTTGCACCTGAGTTTCGCAGTGCGAAGAATATGCACCTGAGAAACTTCTACATGATTGTACCCCCTCTGGTCAGTGCTACAATTACTGGTAGCTTTTTTTTCTCTTGAATTTTTTATACTTTAACTTCTGATGCTGAATAGCCGACACCTGTCGCTCACAGACTGTGAATTTCGTGGAGCATTCCATCAGCTGCAAAGAGAAACTCAACAAGAAGAACAAAACCGGGGCTGCTTTCACAGACGACGGCTTTGCAATGGGTGAGCAGGCGAGACAGACTGAACAGTCATCGTTAACTTCTTTTTCTTGATCGGCTCGTGGCCTACTTTTCTCTCTCTCTCTCAGGTGTGGCATACATTTTAAAGCTGCTGGACCAGTACCTGGAGTTTGACTCTCTGCACTGGTTCCAAGCCGTCCGAGATAAATACAAGAAAGAGATGAGTGCGGTGGTGAAGGAGCAGAACGTCCAATCCACAAGTCAGGATGAAAAGTTGCTTCAAACCATGAATCTCACCCAGAAGAGGCTGGACATCTACCTACAGGTACGATGGTACGTCTGGCCGCTGTGGAGCAGATCTTTGAGGTTGCTCACCTCTGTATCTTCCGTTTCCTGCAGGAGTTTGAGCTGCTTTACTTCTCACTAAGCAGCGCCAGGATTTTCTTCAGAGCTGATAAAACTGCAGCTGAGGAAACTCAGGAGAAGAAAGATAAAGGTGTGTGTGAAGGGGATCTTTTAAATGATGCAGAGCCAATGGCTCAGCCATTTCAGGTGCATATTTATGATTAAGTCTGAGTGTCTCAAGTTAACTTTGACATTCTTCACCAGAAGAAGCTGCCAAAGCAAGAGGTTCATCAGAAGGCTCCGCCCCCACCGAACAGGCGTCAAAGTGACATCAGCGAGCGCCGAAGAGATGCGGAAGACTGCGCTATGTGTGGTGCAGAACTGATCAGGAAGTTTTCATTTCAGACAGGTCATGAAGACGTTGCCGCAGGAAGCGTCTGCTCGTGCAACGTCCCACGGCTGACTTCCACATCTAAACGCGTCTGTTTGAAACTCGGTGAAGAGAAACGATTCCTGGTTTTACTTTCAATCTGTGCACTTCTTGATTTTCTACATTTTGTCCTCCGCTGATCAAACAGAATGAACCTGATTCAACTCGCCTGCTCTGCTGCCTGTCGGCCGTGAACTGACTGTTTGTTCACGTCTTTATGTGAAGCTAAGTGACGACCAGCATTTTATGTTGCTTTGATCATTGTATACATCGTTTGTTCTTTTTACTAAATTTTCATTGTTTTGAGATTCTAGCTAACAGACAGTACTAAATTCAGGCACTTTTCTCTATTTTTTTATGTGAACAGGTGGAAAAACATGGACTTTTATTGTGGTTTAACATCAGAAATCGTTGGAAGACCATTAAAACTTAAAGATCCTGCTAAAGCTCTGAAAGTACAAGTTGTGTTCAGTTAATGTTCACACGTGTAAATAATTGTACGTGTAATTAAAAGCATATAAATAGCGGCGTAGTCATTTTGCAGTGAAAAACCTTCAGATCTCTGACACAGATGTGTAATAAACACACACAGTCCTTCAGGAAGGCCTTTTCTGCTTTAATACAAAGAAAAGAGGCTTTTAACTTTAAAAAATACAATATTGGTCAATTTTTTTTTCTTTCCAGTTTCCTAAGAAATGTTGGCATCAACTGCAGTTAAAACAGCCTGAAGTGAAATCCATCCCTTTGTTCACGTCTAATGGACTTTGTTTGGAGGCTGAGAGTCAAACTTTTCCTTTTAATGACTTTTTATTTGTAATATTTTGACGTAAGTGCCCACAGTGCCATACGACACCCTGTCCAGCAGATTCTGTTACATATTCATCCATGCTCACCTCCAGAAAAAACGAGGTACAAGGCAGGGCGAAAAATTCTTCCAAAATAATGTCATATATTTATATATATGTATATGTATAGTAATCATATATACACATTAGTACATACATATACTAATTTATGTGATGCAAAGAAAAAAATGTACACATTTCTTACAAAATTGTAACAAAGACTGGAAAGTGTTTTGTTTGCTCTGAAGCAAAGTTGTGTTGCTGTTCAGCCTCTTTGATGATCTCTCCACGTTGGTGGAAAACCAAAAGCTGTCCCCCAGATTTGTGTCCATGTCTGGGAGGCGCAGACGTTACAGAAACGAACTGAAGGAGGAACAGAACGAGACAGGAATCTGTTTGGTAGCGCAAAAGTCAGAGGAATTGCTCTAATTTAAAGAAAGTAGAAAAAAAAACCAAAAACTCGGAGTGTTCACATAAAAAAGCACAAACAAATTTTGTGTTCTTTTATTACTAAATATAGTGCAACAATAAACATTGCATTTCTTTCACCCCTTCACTCCTATCTGAGGATGTTAATCTAGCTTCTTACGGCTTTTTTTTGTGTTCTTAACACGTGTAAATATGAGGTGGAACCTTTGTTCTGTCACTGTCCCGTGCCACAAGGTCAGTCCTCCACTCGGGGAGAAAGTAGGCCTCAGATTCAGAGACGTAAACATAACACAGACCCTGCTCTAAACAAGACCAAAAAAAAAAAAAAAAAAAAAAAAAAAAGGAACAAAAGGAATAAAAATGGAACAAGTGTTGGTGTTTTGGGCAGCATGTAAATTCTGAAAGGCAGGACAGTTTTAATATTGATGACAAACCCCGCAGTCAAAAAGTCAAATCCGTAAGGAATAAAAACCAAGCTGTGTGCTCCACAGCGGCCCTCCTGGACAACAGTGCTGTGTGTGGCGGGACAGCTGCGGCCTTTGGACTGTTTGGGCCTTAGAAGGCCTGCTGGGCTGGATTGTAGTTGAAGGTTGTTGGCACATGAGGCCTCTCTTCCAGCTTGTCATACTCCAGATGAAACTCCTTGGAGATGCAGGCAGAGTTTTAACACGACAGCGCTAATCCACAACGATGGCATGTAAACTTCCATCTCACCACGTAATAACGCTTACCTTGGCTACTTTCCTCCAGTTAAGACAATCAAAGAAGTAGTAGGTACCCCTCTCGTAAGCGTTGGTCTTGAGTGTGGGCTCCATGCCAGGTGCTCTGGTTATCCAAACCCGCTCCTCTTTGTGGTATCTCCAGTCCCGGTTAAACCTGGACAACAAATGTCAGAAAATATAACTATACTAGAAAAAACGCATCAAATCAGGGAGAAAAGTTCAGTCGCTTCAAACTGTAAACAAATACAACATTTCATAAAGTGCATCATAATGTAAACAAACCAAAGATAAAGCACTTACTGGTTTAACTGGGCTTTTATATAATAGTGGGGCATGATTAAAAAATAAGTATTGTGCTGAACTTGGAAAGATGAAAACATATTGATATATGAATTAGTTATCTTGCTGTAAATACATACATGTGTACATTTGTGATGATATAATTGTCCTCCATGGGGATGAATCAAGTCAATCTTACAAAACGAGTTTTAAGAACCGGGCTGAGATTCTCTGATGGAGGGATTTCTCCGGCGTTTAAACTCTGAACCAGACTCAAACGGGCCCTGATGCTCCTGACGTACAGCAAAGCTCCGTTGGTTTGTGAAACAAATCATGCAGCAGCACATTTTAATACAGACAAATTAAAAAAGCTCTTATATTTCATATATTTTTCTGCTTCTTTAGATGGAAATCTGCAAGAAACTGCTGGAAAAGCTCTGTGTCAATCATTTAAATCCATTCCAGACTGTCGTTTTACCCCCAAAAAACTATTCTGATTTTAAAACCAAAGCTTCATCTGTCAAAATCACCACTTCAGTAACTTGCAGACATTATCATTCATTATCTTAACCGCTCAGTTGTCCGATTAAGGGTCGCGGGGAAGCTGGAGCCTATCCCAGCAGTCTTTGGACAGCTTGTCAGTCCATCGCAGGTCCACACAGAGACAAACAACCACACACACACACACTCACTCCTAGGGGCAATTTAGAGTAACCAATCAACCTATCATGCATGTCTTTGGACGGTGGGAGGAAGCCAGAGTACCCGGAGAGAACCCACGCATACACGGGGAGAACACGCAAACTCCACACAGAGAGGCCACTGACCAACTTGCAGACATTAAGTCAGCTTCACGTAAAGACGAATCGATCTCCCACTGGGAAAGACGGAACAATGTTTCCAACGTTATCATGAGACACATTTTATTCAACAGCTCGATTCACGTTTACTAGATCAAACAGGGCTGCGTATCGTCACCAATTTCCTAAATGGATTTAATTCATTTCGATATTTAAGTAAAACTAATTTATCTTGACTATTAAAGACATAATTATTTATATAAAAAACTGAACCTGTTTTCATGAACATCTAATTCAGATATCTGGGAGTAATCAGATTACTGTAACAATTTCATATCTATATGCACTTCTGAAGTACAACGTGGGAAAGATCGTGGTCTCCAAACACCAGTCCCATACTGGATTTATTCCCTGTTGTTTTAAAAACACTGGGTGTTTCCTGAACGCGGCGGCCCCCTGAGGTCTAATGTGAGAAGATGCTAAAAGGTTGACAGGTGAATGTAAAGCGACGAAGCTGATTTTGGACAGAAGTGACACAGGAAACCTTTTGGCACGCTGGGAGCTCACCGAGCAGCAGAACCACCGCTGTCACAGACGTCTAATTTCAATCGATTTGTCAAATTGAGCTGCAAGAATATGGACGACAGTCTCATGAAGCCATGTAAGTATCGCTCTTTTCAGCTGTGGATGTGACCGATGTCTGCCTCTGACCCACAACCCAGCGGACTTCTTTAGGTCCGAATCAGAATTTATCATCCCTGAGCCAGCATCTGCCCGAGTCTCCATGATGCGGACAATAAATCCCTTTTCACCATGCTGACGTTGCAGCAATCAATGTTTCAGTTCTTCAAATGAAAAGATGCCAGGATCTATTTACGGTCTCAGAGATGATAAATAAGTCATCCATTCATCACCTCTACTACTCTATCAGATAAACAACTTCCCGTCTCTTCTCGAGTGTCATGGCTGAGTACTCACAGCTCTACTGCTGCGAGTATCTGTAGCAGGTCACCGCCGTTCATGTAGTACAGGTAGAACAACAGGTCTTCACCGTATCGAGCCAACTTGATAGCAGCCAACTAGACGCAAGAAAACAAGAAGGTTTTGGTGTGTTTGCTTATAAAAATATTCACTGTGTTGCTTATGAGGGGATAGAATTACCTTGTCTCTTATGTGGATGTTAGTTAAATACTCTGATGGAACATGAAAGTCTAAAAAAAAGCAGAGAAAAGATGCTGGTTACGTACCACACACACACAACACAGAGTCTTATCAAGACTTAAAGGTGTTTAACTGGGATATTTCTGCTGGAAATGGGTTTTTAAGCAACATTGATACACTCGCTCTGTCCTACTCTTACCGATGTCTTGAGGTCGACAAGGCGATGAGGCCCACGGAGACGCAAACTTGGGATACAAGTTCCTGTTAAAGACGCACAAAGCAGAACTCAGTTTATTATTAATGTAATTAGCAAATTAGCCTAATTAGCATGTGAAATAAAGCTAATTAATGTCACATGCTAATCAGATGGTCGGGGGTGTCAAACTCCAGTCCTTCAGGCCCAGTATCCTACAGTTTTTGTTGTTTCCCTGCCCAACACACCTGATTTCAGATAGATCCAACCGCTTCTCATCAACCTTTTTACAATTGGCTTTTTAATTTGTGTTTGAGCTCAGAGACAATAAAAACCGTCAGGATACTGGTCCTCGAGGACCGCAGTCTCACACCTGAGGTATAGAGAAGACTGTCAGCATGAGGGGAAGCAAACTATTTTAGATGTCTTTCTCCCTCTGAGGTGGTCTTTCAGAGGCAAAATATTTTCATCATATTTACTTGTATATTTGTTTTTTTTTATATTAAATGAATGCATTTGAATTGTTATGTGTTTTTCTATCTGGTACACACTGGCCTGGTTTTTTATTATCCTGAGTAAGGTTGAGACATCTTGACAACAATGATGTCTCAGTGCAGGGGCGTCCAGTTCTGGTCTGCAGGTTTTCACGTCCAACACACTTGAATCAAATTAATCAATCATTGTGCAGAACTTCAGAGGCTGTAGGATCCGTTTAATGGAAGCTAAGTGTGTTGGAAGAGGAATACATAGAAAACCTGGAGGACAGCGGCCCTCGAGGACCGACTTTGGACCTATCTTAGTGCGTGTTTTATGTAGAAGGAATTATTGTTCACATCATACAGAATAAGATCAACTGCAGCAGGTCCTAAATAACAACAAGCACGGGCCAAATTTTTTAGCTTGTAGATAAAACTTAAAGTAATTATGGGATAAATCATGTGAAAATAAAAACTGATGCCAACTTCACTGTCTGCTCCAGTTGCTGTGGCAACAGTGAGCCAATCACAGAAGCTTCTTACCATTTTCCAGTTTCCATCGTTTTATGTTTGTACGACTAGATGAAAGTGTGAAACAATGATAAAGTTGAGCTTGCATGTAAACAAAGTAAAACTAGACCACAATATTTCTAGGAGGTAATTTTTACACTTTATGCAACACAAGTAAACAAACCAAACAGCTCAGTTTCGTTCCTCCGTACAGCTATCATGTCATTAATGTCCATTTAATCCTATTATATGTGCTGTGCTATTTAGCACAATCATAAACATATTGATAAATATTTAGATTCACAGTATGAATGATTTAAAACACCTGGTTTATACTGCCAAACGTCCATTTTTTAAATTTTTTTATTTATTTCTGCCGTTGGACGTGTCACTGATGGTTGACACTGTAACATCCTCTCATGGACTTATCACATTGATGACGACGTGTGTTTGTGTGTGTATAATGTCCTGTCCTTCGCTGCGATACATGTCTGCAAACGGAAATAAAGTTTTCTGAATTTGATTTGAATCTGTTCACATCAGGGCTCCAGACTGGCATTCTGCACTGGTGGTACTGGTGTGCCTGACTTAAGATTAAAGCTGCGTTTTACAGAAAAAACAGAACAAAAGAAGAAACAAAACGTCAGAAAACTCTGCATTTAGGAGGCAGCTAAATAAACCCTAACAGCGACTTACTCTGGTGAATTTAAGTTGAGTCCCAGCGTCGTGAGGTCGCTTCCTAGTGCCAGATGGACCATCCCTGGATCCGTCTCTGCAGCCCTGATAAATGTCAACAGACCAATCATGCCGAACTGGTCCGTCACCATTCCTGAGGGAATGTTCGTCACCCGACCTGCAGTCGTGGGAACATTCAGAGTTTAGCAAAGCACAGACTTACGGTACGACTCTGATATACAACAAATACTTACTGTCAGATTATCCTCATTAATAAACTGTAATTTGTGACCATCCAGCAGAGCAAACCAAGCCAATTACTTTTTCTTTAAATTGATGATCAAAGGCAAGCTAATGGAAAGATGATGATGTTTCACAGTGAACATTATTGATTTGGTCTCTTCACTGCAGTCTATCCAACAACTGTGTTAATTCATAATGCAGGGTAGAGAGCCCAACTGTCTCACCCAAGTAGTGCGATTAAGAAGGGATGTCTCTGTGGAATTGGAGCTTTACGATTGGCTGTGAGGTCTCACCATCGGGCAACACCTGGATCCCTTTCTTCTGGTTGTTGTTCTGTGCCGAGGCCGTCTTGTCTCCGGGGAACTTTGGCCCATCTGTGCTGGATGTGCTCTTGCTTGTGGAGTTCAAGTTCTAAAAGAAAAGCAAAGCAGACATGTTTACGCAAAGACCATTTTATTAACAGTTATTCTTTATTATCACCTGGACACAAAACACAAACATCATGTCAGGGTTACAGCTCTCACTTACAGATTTACTGTCATCGTTGTTCAATGTGGGGTCCTTATAGTTAGGCCCAGGCAGTGCTGGGAAGTCCTCGTTATGGATAGAGAAATCCTGTGTCTGTTCCGTTGATGGCTTTGTCACCATGCCAACTTGATGATTTCCCAAAATGCAGCCACAAAAGTGTATGATAAGAAATAATTTTTTTAGCAGGGATATCATCTGCGTTGGTATAGATCCTTTGCTGATTATGGATCCAATCAATCCAACCAATCAATGTCCTTTCCTAATGGCTTACCATAAGGTGCCCGTCCAGCCAGCGGGTTGAGCACCGGTGTTGGATTTCCAGTTCCTTCTCTCCGACTCCTGTCTGCTAATGCAGGGAAGTCTGAAAGATCCAGTCCCGTTACATTTTCACTCCCATCTGCATCAAAAGGACAAGTTACAACAAGTAATGCACTGAAATGATATTCTAAAGTTTCCAGAGTGGCGTTGTGTGAAGCACGTATAAGCAGCAGGTGCCTCGCCTGCAGTTAAGACCTTTCAGAGAGTTTAAAGAATCCCCAAAGGACCCCTGAATAGCAAATCAAGCCAACGCATGCTTAGAGAGGGGCAACTAGAAGAGCAACTTATTTTCCTGTCCAAAAAACTAAAGTGAACAAAAAAATTAAACCAAAAATAAAATGTTTGGAGAAATTACATGGCAGATTTGCACACCAGGTCAATATAACATCGAATCAAATCAAATTTTATCTATAAAGTGATTTATGTGGTTGATATTCATAATGGGGATGCGATGATATGCTTCTGTCCCGATTTGATTCAACACTGAGGTTTTGGGTGACAATTCAATTTAAATTGTGATTCTCACCATTCTATGATATCGCAGATTTTTTATAGACTAAAAACAAAAAAATATATAGAAAGTCATTTTTCTGAATTTCAGTTTGTAAAAAACAACACATTAGACCATCATTCTGCTGCTATAATGCCCAAGAAGACACATAAAAAGGTCAATAAAAACAATAAAAATGACTAAAAAATTTTAAAGGATTATTTGTATTTATTTGAAAAAAATCATTTTTAAACAAAAAATCAATTTTAAAATTGTAAAGCAAAAAATCTCGATATTCCATTTTTCCGATTTGATTTCCCACCCCTAATTCATATATTTATGTATTCACATGTTTATATGTACAATATATTGAATGTACAATATACTGAATGTATGTATATGTATGTTTCAGGGAGAGAATGGAACTTTATATAGGAAGGTCGGGGGATTTGGGGTGATATATAAAAGGAAATATTTATAAACTCCTTTTCATGCAAAAAGTAGCACAAGGGACTCTGCACAAAAGCACACAACTAACTATTAAAAAAAAACAACAAGCATTTAACCTCTCTCACATTCACTCATAAACACACACAACATGTATCCACACACCACTATCTCTTCAACTGCATATCATCATGGAAATAAACATCTAGCTTGGCACTGCAGCCCTATGGCTGCACCACAGTCATAGGGCTGCATCACAGGATCCCAGCCATCCACTCAGGGGTGATCCCCATGGCAACGACCCAGCAGACTGAGCAGCCACAGACCCCTGAGTCAAGGATCCCAATGAAGACACACTGGAGTTAAAAATGTTCAACAACAAAAAGCAACAGGTATAAAATATGAATAAAAACAAAAAACCACGTAAGCAAGTAGCTGGTATTAATTTAGAAAAAAAAAAAAATCTCTAAAAATTATGATGAAGTGAAAAAATCAGATATTTTCTGATGTGCGACTTCCTGCAACACGGTTGGTGGTTTGTGAAAGTGTGTAAGTGTAAAAATTTACAGCACAGTGTTCACAAGAAGTGAAAGAAACATTTGATTTTCTTCAGAAGATGAAAAACTTGCCCCTCTGGTGGCAAACTCTAACCCTGTAACCTGGCCTGGCACACCGAACAGGATCCTCCTACTGCTTCGTAGTACAGGTAGGACAGTACTCTGAAGTACTTCACACAAGCCTACTCCAACATCAAAATTATTTTCATCAAAATGTGGTCAATTTGTTTGATAAGAATATTATTTCATAATAACAACAGCCATGAAATGCATATCTTATTTTTCAATTTCATTCATGATAAATTCAAATAACTGTTTTGATAACTTATACTTTATTTCCTATTTCTACAAGCATTTCTTTTATTCTTAAAATATGGTTGTTGCTGATTATAAAAATAAAGATCCTCTGGTAAACACAAGCTTTCTGTATTTGTCAACAACGCCATTTTTCGGTTTTGTTTTTGTAATTATAACCCTGACGACTGCTACGCTAAACACACCAACCTGTGCCGTTGAAGATGTTGCTCGATAATGAGTTGTTCATCCCGAAAGCCTGGTTGCGGTTCATACCAAACCCAGACATGCTGCGGAGACGGATCAGAACCACAGCTGATTAGATGAATACCTGGAGGATGAATCGCATGAGTGAACATGTGCAAGGTACCCTACCTGTTTATGGTGAAGGGCTGGCGTGCTGGCTGTTGTTTGGGCATACAGATGATGCTGGGTGAGCTGCGGTTGGGGCTCCCAAGCCCCGAGCTGCCCATGCTATTGGTCCTACCGCTCATCCCAATGCCTTGACCGACCTGAGAGTGGTTCAGCATGTTCCTTGTATTCATTGGTAATGTCCCCCTGTGAAAACATAAAAACATCATCAGGTTGTACTTACTCTGTTCCTAATTGTGCATTTAATAAACAAGCAACAGCACTCACCTGCTTGGTGATGGAGGGGTATGGAGGGACATGGTGGGGACGCCTGTTGACGGGGTGATATGACTTGGTAGCTGCGAGCCTTGCGTTAGATTTCGGTTTAACTGAGGTGTACTGTTTCCCATGCCCCTCACCGGGAAGCCGATTGCACCTGCAGAAAGACACAAAAACACAGGAAGAAAGACAAATGAGCTCAGACAGCCCAGAAAGCAAGCTTTTTGCTTCCGGTTCAGTCAATACAAGCTTCATTTCACACATTCAAATCTCCTGCGTTGTCCTTACTTTGTGGACCGTATAAACTCGCACCAAGTTGCGACAGCTGACCGGACGACGATGGTGAAGGAGAAGACAGCATCTAGAAGTGAACGTTCAGAGACAAGACGTGGTAAACAGTGTGAACATGTGAAACAAAATGAACTGTGCAAAAGCGGGGGGGCAAACTCACATCTTTGTCCGATCGATGTGGAAACATCGACGGCTGGTTGTAGTACATGCCGTCATCTGTGAAGTCGTTGTCAACAACCTCAACGAACTCTGGAAATTTCTTTCTAGCACCAAACATGCCTTTTGTCACCTGAAAGGGAGAGAACTATTAAAATACAGAAATAGACAGAAATGTCCCAAAAACATAAAAAATAATGAAATATAATATAAAAATATATATTAAATAAATAACTAAATAAAAAAGAAATTTAAAAAAAAAAATCACATTTGGTGGGACTTCATTTTTGCTCATTAGAATCTGCTGACTTGTATTTACTGTAAATCTACACAATAGCTGCTCAACTCAAACTATACATAATATCTATTTATGAGGCATTTGATGGCTTTTTATACACTAGAGGGTCTCTACAATGGTACCTGGTATATCCATCTCGAGTTATCTGATAATTTCACTGCCTGCTTTTATCGTCCATGGCCTGTTTTGCTCCTCGCTTTGATACTCAGTGGTAAGCTCTATGCATGCTCTGAAGAGCAGAAATATGCTCGGCTCAGCTCTGAACATCAGAGTCCAGTAGAGCCAAACTACCTTCACAGATTTGTCTTTAATTTGCTGAAGTGGCGACTTTGTCTGGTGTTTTAAAGCAGGATTTTATTGGAACAGAGTGAAAGTCTGGAAATGCTTATACTACTCTGTGTTAACATACAGGCTTGATGGGCTGCTTTTCAGTGAAAAAAAAGAGTTTATCTGTTGATTTTATTTCCTTAAACTGAAAACGTTTAATCATATATAGTAAAACTGTTAATGAAGTGAAAGTTTGGGCCTTTGGGCAGAGAAGATCCTGGGAGATTGCATGTTTTCTGTCTATCAGCTGCAGAATAAACAACTTAGTATCACAAAACTATTGTGTTTTCACCTTGTTTTGTGTTGTGTGCTGCTAAGCTGCAAAACCAATTACCTCTCAGGGATAATGAAGTCCATTGTCATCTTGATAGTTTGGCTTTCATAAAACAAATTAAATTCCATGAGTGTTGTGACCGGCAGAAGTGATGATATTGTTTTTATTGCTTTAGAAACGCGCCACAGTATTGCCACTGAGCCAACTTGACCAAGCTGAACTTTGGTCAACAGGAAAGCTAAAAACAATTCAACCGTTGTTTGGAAACACTTTGGTTTTAATGACAAACAACAAGAAAAGTAAATAGAAATACAACTTTAACGCCTGATGTTTCCAAAGTCAAACAGTGATTTTGTTTATCTCAACTAAAATGAACACAACTGTAGCCTTAAAGAGACGAAAACTTCATCTTGTAAATGTCAACCTTTTACACTGAAACCTGGGTTTAATGCATTAAGATAAATGTATTTATATTTCAAATTGAACAAACATGTTGCTATATGTGTTTAATAAAATCAAAGTTGTAAACACAAAGCAATGAAATTTGTATAAAAATAGTGTTATAAAAAAGTCTAAAAACCTAGAAATTCATACGCATTTCTTTAAATGGCTTTTCTAACATAATATCTAAAAAAGCCTTTATAAATACTACTGTATGAATTACATTTGAAACAAATTGAAAAGTTTTAAACGGTGTATGTAAACTTTGTAATAACAAAGAAATGTGGAGAAACAATAAATTCCACGACATAATTTCCAATTTGTAGAAAAACCATCCCAAAGAGTTTAAAAACCTGGAAATTCATACTTTTTTCTTTAAATGGCCATTCTAACATAATAATATGTAAAAAGCCTTATAATTACTGCTGTATGATTCACATCAGAAACAAATTGGAAAGTTTTAAACGGTGTGTGTAAACTTTGTAATAACAAAGAAATGTGGAGAAACATTAAATTCCACGACATTAGTTCCAATTTGTAGAAAAACTATCCCAAAAAGTAAAATGTCATAATTTCACGTCCTTAATAGGCATTAACTTGCCTGTTGGTGCTTCTTCAGCTCTGCATAGGACTCAGTTAAGAGCATTAACACAGAAGCACTGCTAAGAGGCTACTTTAGCATTAGCATGTAGCTAATGTTAGCAGCTACTCAGCTAGCAGAGCTTGATGCTAAAATTTAAACGAAATATTTCAATTAAAGGAAGAACAAAGTATGACAGATGCTGAGTTACAGAACAGTACAATTTAACAAGCAAACGACAGTCCCCATCGGACTGTAATGGGCCCTCTCCGCCTCCACATCTCACCAGTCAGCTGGCTGAGTTTACGCTCCGCTTGCAAGCAGCTGCAGCTAAAGGCTAAATGCTAAAGGCTAAAGACCTGCTTCCCATCCAGAGGGAAGCAAAGAGTCGGACGAGAAGCTCTAGCTGAGATGTTCATTTCATGTCAAGCGGTTTAACATGACAAATAATAAGTAAAATACCCTCACCGCATCAATTTCCCTTCGATTCGTTAGATCCAAGATGGCTGTGTATACTCTCAGTAGAAAGAAATGTAGCCTTTACCCTCTGACCTTACGGCCTGCAGAGCACTTCCGTACACAAAGCTGGACATGTTGCGCACATAATGCACGACAACTATCACACATACACACACAAGGTTTGTGTTTTTTATATATGTATATATATATATATATATATATATATATATATATATATATATATATATATATATATATATATATATATATATATATATATATATATATATATATATATATATATATGAACACAACTGTGTGTGTGTGTGTGTATATATATATATATATATATATATATATATATATATATGTATATATATATATATATATATATATATATATATATATATATATGAACACAACTGTGTGTGTGTGTGTATATATATATATATATATATATATATATATATATATATATATATATATATATATACATATATATATATATATATATATATATATATATATATATATATATATATATATATATATATATATACATATATATATATATATATACATATATATATATATATATATATATATATATATATATATATATATATATATATATATATATATATATATATATATATATATATATATATATATATATATATATATATATATATATACACACACACACACACACACACACACACAGGTGTGTTCATATTTATTCATATCCTTTCATTAAAGAAGGAAAAAAAAACAGCTGCCTGTAAAATAAGCTGAAATTGAATAAAGTAATAATAATTAAACATTTAATGAAAATCATTACATTATTTTCTAATTCTGGTTCAATAGAAATATTTTTTTTAAAAATCAAACAAATAAGATAATTTATTACATATTCCATCAGTCATAAACTAATATTTAGTTGAACAATCCTTTAATGTTTCCGCTATACAGTCAGGTGTTTTCTGTTCCTCTCAGTCAGACTTCTGCACCTGTTGACAGGTATTTTGTCCCACTGTTTAACAGAAAAGTCTCTAATTTGTCCAGGACACATTTGTTTGTTTGTTTTTTCTTCAACTCAATTAAATGAAAAAATAGTGTCTTATATTACTAAATTATATTTTTGCAAATTTTTGATTATTGTTCCTTTTTTAAGTCTCCAGTTAAATGAGTGACTGTTGTAAATTCAGCCTTTTCTTTAATGAAAGGGGATGTATATTGCATGTATGTATATTTTTCTTTTATTAGATATATTTTTCAAACACAAAGTCCCTGACTTCAAGCTCATGTTGTAAATTAAATTGAGCAAAAAATGTGTTTGAACTGGTCTGAAAGCTGACATCAGACCTGAGAAGGGAAATCAAGACCAGTCGTATGGCTGTCTCTGCTTTATGATACATTAATACATGTTTAATTAACAGCACTTAAGCAAACATTTTCAGAAAACACGGTGAATACTAAGCAGACGGGGGGACTGCCACTCAGCACTGCAGGATAAATTCCATTGTTAGAAAATTAAATATATTTTAGTTACAGAACAATGAAACTGCAGCTGCAAACAAGTTGCAAAATTACATTTGGCTACCTCTGTTAGCCCTCCAAAAAGGATAAAGTTGTTAAATTGTCATGATATCTTACGGTTAGATTTAGATTTTTTACATAATCATCTCCAACTGCGCAAACTCATTTAGGCCAGCAGGACATTTAAGATGCCATGAAGTGAGTTTGTTATTGGAGTCACATGCTTTTTTTTCTGTCTTGTTTGATTTGCACTGCTGCTTGTTTGAGGCCCTCCAGCAGCAGGTGAATGCAGGAAAGTGCTAAAAGCAGTGTGCCAGTGAGTGAAAGCAGATGAGGGTCAACCATTGGCCCTTCTGATAAGGAAAATCAAATTCCTTTCCATTTTATCTGGTTAAAAAATAGCCCTAATGAAGGTATGCGAGATAGCAAGGTAGAATCACACCTCAGGCACGCGTGGATGACATGCGTGGTGACATGAAGCTTACACTTCATTTCCCAAGCAGGAAAACTATTTTTTTTAAAAACATTTCACTTTGAAATGTGAGAGTAAATGGAAGATTAAAGGAAAATTGTCTGTTTTGAGGGGATTTTCAGAGCTGACTGCACAAAGATGTCATTGTTGGAGACAACATGCCCGATGTGATGCTGACCAAACCCAGATTTATAGAACTGCATCAAATCCACCTCTCTTCACCACAGCTTGTAGCTCTTTCTTTTTCCTTCCTTTAAGAAACCTTTCTTAGACACTTTACAGATTTACTGCAATTTAAGTAAGTAAGTCAGGCTGTTTGGGGCCTGGTGGCACAGAACCAGAGCAGCATCAAGGCCGATTACAGCAGAATGTAAATGACCTCCGCCGCACTTTCATCAGAAAACGCTTCTTCTGCTCTTCCATGCTGCCCTGCCCCTCCCCGTCTCTCTCTCTCTCTCTCCCACTTCTGTCATCTTGGAGAAGAAGGGGGAAAGTCATTAGGCGTAAATGGGGAGGAGAGAGCTGGTGGTTGCTATAGCCATGAAAGTCAGGGCAGAGCTTCGTGCCACTGAGAGATAGTGAGAGGACACCACTGGGGAGAGTCCACGGGGAATGCAACACATTTTCTGCTCATAAAGTTTCATAAACAAACGACTTATAGTCAGAAAGGCCCAGACATCAACAAGAAAGACACTGGAAAGTAAGTTTTTTGGTCACTTTTATATGTTTGTTTTCTATTTTCCTTCCTTTTTCTGATGATACTTTTAGTCAACATCACTGCCTTTATATGGAAGAATGATTTAATGTTATAAACTGTTGCTAAATTGTTTTGTTTTCATAACAGGGCTGATAAATCCAGGAAGAACGTTGACTGGAAACCATGAAATTCCCTGGAAGCGCCCAGCAGCCTGCTTGAAGGCAACCCATGTGGGTTCTGGCTTGAAGTGGAGGAGCGGCGTTGTCTAAAAAGGCTGAGAGAAAGATGGGAAATGCTGTGAGAGGTGTCATCGCCTTCATCCCCTCTGAGAGCTGTCAACGTTTTTTAGTGGGAGACCTGAAGGAGATGCCGCTGGACCGGACTCTGGACCTGAGCAGCCTCCAGCTGAGGCGGCTGCCTGTTGCTGCTTGTGCCTTCGATGAGTTGGTAAAGCTTTACCTGAGTGACAACAACCTCAGCAGCTTACCGGCTGAACTGCAGAGCCTGAGGAAGCTGCAGCTGCTGGCCCTTGACTTTAACTGCTTCGAGGAACTTCCTCCAGCTGTGTGCAGGCTGCCTCAGCTCAGCATCCTTTACCTGGGCAACAACAGACTGTATCACCTCCCCAGGGAACTGAGAGAGCTGAAGGAGCTTAATACTCTGTGGCTGGAGACAAACTGCTTCACAGATTTCCCAGCGGTGGTTTGTGAGCTCACAAATCTCAAGACCCTGCACCTTGGTTATAACCAGATACGTAGCTTGCCAGAAGAAGTCAGACACCTGGAAGAACTGAGAAGCATCTGGCTTGCTGGGAACATGCTGACAGATTTCCCACCAGTTTTCCTGGAAATGCACTTTCTGGCCGTCATTGACGTGGATCGGAACAGAATACGCCACTTCCCATGCCTTTCTCACTTGCAGGGCTTGAAACTCGTCATCTATGACCACAACCCATGTATCAACGCCCCAGCGGTGGGAGAGGGAGTCAGAAGGGTCGGGCGCTGGGCGGACTGCTCAGATGATGATCTGGAAAAAGACGTGATGAAGGCAGCGACTGAGGACACAGCCAAGGCGGTGGAGGTCTACCCTGAGGAGCAGAACAATATTTTAGGTCAGAGAAGTGACCCTCAGCCGTGACTGCCTGGCTTCTCTCTTCAGTGGCGTCCTGGAGCACTTAGCGCCGCTGAGTGCATCACACTGCTGGTATTTAGGCCATATATGGTGAAGCCAATTGCTTGAATATAGCACACAAATTATGAACTAGTCCAAAAATGTAGCCTGCATGAAAGAAGCATCATGAATGTCAGTGTGTAAGTTTAACTTGTAAAACTTTTTGTGCCTTGAAAGGATTCGCTGCAAAAACAGAAAGTCTGGAAAATATTATTCCGGGTTTTTTTTTTTTAACCAACATCAGATGTTGTTTATTGCAAAGTTTTAGGTGTTTCATCCCATGGTGTAAAACAGATTTTTTTTTTGCAGTATTTAACAGGATCGTCACAGGTATTATGACATGTAAAGTGTCATAATACCTGTTAATAATATACCTGTTAATAATATAATATTAAGTTGCATGTTTGCTGAACATAAATATCTATTAAACTGACAACGCCATCGTCATGTCAGCATGAAAACATAATCACAATGATACTATTAGTGGCTGTGTGGGAGTTCAAATTTAGCCCAGAAAATTAGATTATAAATAATTTAAATTTTATCTTGAGCAGAGTCTGAAATAGTCTCTGTACCTGCTGTGGCTAAAAACTGTTTTAATCCACGTGATGGATGGTCTAAATCTCCGAGTGCACTCCTTTCCCAGTAAAATGCATTATTCATCTGATAGATTGGGGCTGTGGCTTTGAATAAAGAGCACTAATGGCCTTTAATATCATCACCATAAGCTTCCGGTTTGAGAGATAATAAATGGACTTTGTAGTTCCCCAGTGAACCAGGAAAATGTGCTCCACACAAACCAAAATGCATTTTGACCGACATGATGAGGCATTTTGAAATAATCTAAACTAAAATGTAATAACAGTGACCCAGAAATCAGATGATTTCAAACACTTTACTCTTGTGTTTTTTAAGTTTTACTCATTTTTGTAATAAACACAGAGACAAAGCTGTACTAACAACTAAATACTGCCTCCAGACACGTCTACAGTACATCCATTCACTCACAACAGCGAGCTAAGAGGCTCTCTGCGGTGCCGTGACAAGATCCGGTCTGGTCTGATATTTGTGAAATCTTGCAAGCCGAACATTAAAGTGTAGATCTAGAATATTAAAGGAAAGCACAATCCCACACCTAACTTTTCATCTGCACAGTGGCCCGTCTCAGTTTCACTGTGCTGCTGTCAGATATTTTCTGTCATACCAGTTTGTTGCTGTTTGCAAATCCTGTTACTCTACAATGTTAACACTGCAAATAAATGAACACATGCCTAATTTTAGTGTTCCTTTGGTTTTATTTATAACTAGAAAAGCACTCGGAGAGCATAGACCTCTGCCAAGCAGCTCATTTCCACCCTGTTCTAGTCCTACATTTATTCTATCTGGATACACTAATAAATTTCTGCATATATTGATGATGAACCCACAGTATATTGTGGTGTTTGTTACATGTTTAGATCTTAATTTGTTCTCTTGCAGTAAAAATTCCAAAGGTCACATTTTTTATCCTAGTTTCCAGATCTATCTTTGATATCTGGGAACTTCTAGATTTTCTCACCATTTATTATGGAGTTATACTGAAAATAGCCCAATCTAATGACAAAGAATCCTTAAAAATTCCTGTATCCAGATGCTGATGCAGACTAATCCCCAAATTTAATGCAATGTCAGGACTCATTCTCAGACAAAGAATTCTGAAAACTCGTCCAGTTGGTTTTGGGTCAAGTTGTTAACAAACAGAATAACGCAGTTAAAAGCTCAAACTCTGTGGCAGCAGTAATCTCATTACATTACAATTCTCATTTTTTATGTCCCAATATGTTTATCTTTAGAACTACTTATCTCTGATATTTTCTTTCGCTTTGGATCAAAACATCTAATTGACCGTAGCTCATTAAATTAATGAAAAAGGTTTGTTTTCTAGCATTTCGTCAGATTAATGTAAGTTTTAAAATCTGTAGAGCGGTTTTCCGTGCAGATAATTGTAAGAGAATAATAATTTATCTAAAGAAAATATTACAAGACTGATAAATGTGCATATTTTTTAACAATCAACTTATTTAAATAAGACATTAATTTAACAATTTTTACAATGCAATCTTGGTTATATGACTTAAAGAGCTTCTTAATTATGTAAAAGAACAGAAAAAGCAAATAGTCTCATATTAGTTTTTATTTGTTCTGTGCATAAATAAAATCTTCTTATGAATATTTATTGAATCCATCAAACGTAACGTTACCTTTGGTACAAATCTCCATGTCCAGTAACACAACTCACAGTTTCTAACCAACTTTAACCCAAAGTTCCCTCAAACTGCACACCTGAATGTCACATCAGAAACATCTGCAAAATCTTAAATTTAACTGCTTTTACCATCAGCATCAACTTCAAATCGCATCTTTGTTTATACTGTACACACATTGTTAAATACATACGTTTCACACTTATTAATACACACATATATGGTTTAAAACATCCAAGTAAAATGATCTGCACGGGACTGTAAAAATGAAAGATAAATACAACTCTCAGAACGTCAAACCACAGAGTGCAAAATGTACTTTTAAAGGCTTGTCATGGAATAACAGCTGTGTTAAAGTTCTAACTAGTGACTCTGACACACAAATATTTGCATGATGGAAAAAGGAACATATTGCATAAATCCCTCAGACTGGACCGACTGAATCTGACCAATAAGCTTCTAAAAACAAGGATGCTTTTTCTTACGCTAAATTTCCGGACTGAATTGCTTGCCAGAGACTAAAGCGTGACCTTTCTTAATTTTGTTTTATTTACAATTCATCTGCATTCAAGTCTAAGTTAGTTTGAGCTCATAAGTCATAAGAATCACGTCTGTATTTCCAGGGAAGCTGATAGAAGCGGATCTACGGTGGCTGTGATGTGAGAAAATACCATCAGGACATCAAAACATTTACTGGTTCCACTGGACTGTCGAGTTGCTGCCAATCCTTTGATGAAATGGAATGAATTCAGCACCTGCACAACTCAAATGGTCCAAACAAAAACTGTAACAGCGATGCAATCAGAAAGAAAGCCTAACCTTATACGAAGTAAACTGCTATCAAGACAATAGCCTGTAATGTGCAAACTGTAACAATACAAGGAACATATTCTCATGCATGTGAATTATGTCCAACATCTGACAGATCACATCCAAGCTGCTGAATATCAGACTACATGCAAGACGTTAGGACATACAACGCATACGTTATGGTTCAGAGACTCGTCCAGTGTCCTGGTCTCTGTCGAAGTGCCGTCTCCTGGGGGTGAGGGTGTCCATCTGACACATCTGTGCTGTTGATCTCCTCAGGATCCTCTGATTCGTGAGACTCTTCTTCTTTGCTATCTGGAGCTTCGATCCCAGACTCAGAGGCATCAGGGATTTCAGAAGGGACATCTGATGATGGATTTACTGTCATGCCGTTTCCCTGGAAATCATATGTCCCATTCACAGGTCCAAGAAGTGTCGGAGCGCTCAAATCCTTCTGTGAACTCTCCCTCTCCATGCGCTTTCGAGCCTCCTCCCTCCTCTTCTGGATGCGGGTGTCATCACCCATCATGACCTTCACCCTTACTTGATCTGGAGGCCAAAGCCCGCCCCACACAAGCTGCAGGTAACCAAACAGAGCCATGACACTGAGGAAGGAGAAGTTGGTGGCGACACCAATCACCGCAGATGTCAGGGGGAAGTTGTAAAGAAGATAACGTATTCCTGAGAAGTATGCATGGATACGGAGCTGGGATGAGTAGATCTGCACTCGTTTAGAGTGGATTTCTATGACTGCGCCCACTGTGGGCTGATACGCATTTGTCTTGTAATCTGAGAAGAGCTCTACTTCTATGAGCTGCTTCTGCTCAGCCATTCCAGTCAGGAGAAGAGGGGAGAAGAATAAAGTGCTCAGGGTCTGCAGAAGGTTGGAGCGGTAATGGAGCATTGCAGATCGTCCCACCGTGGAGACAATCCTCCCACCTCTGGTATAACAGGACATCTTCACCATGAACATACCCAGCTGTTCATTCACTGGAGACTCTGGCATCTCTAACTCCAAGGAAACCCGGTAAGGTTGGCCATTAGCCATCACCTGGTCTCTTTCATTCTTCATGAAAGAAATGTTGGCTGTAGGGAAGGAGCAGACGATTGAATCTGCAGCATCACAATCTGAGGTGTAATAAAAGTGCACAGGAGTGGAGAAGCTCACAGATGGCATGTAGGAGTAATAAAAGCTCCCATAGAGGAAGATTGACACCCAAAGCAGCAAAATCAGGGTGCAGAAGAGGATAGCAGCTTGGAATAATGTCCGTCGGGCTTTGAGGAGTGTGACAGCTGCTACATCCTGTAACCAGTGTAGAAGTGGTCCCATCGCACCCCCCATGGTGTCCGGAGACCTTCCTCTGGTCCCAGCTTGGGCTGCCGTGGACTGCTGCTTGTGTCCTGGGTCCTTTTGTTCAAGCATCGGTGGGTGGCTTTGCTCCCAAGTAGTATAAATGTTTTCCTTCACCTCCCATGTTAAGTCGCTTCAATAGCTCGATGTTCGACTGTTCAGACTAGTTACAGCTACTTCGGTCCGTAAGCAAGAATAACTACTCGAACAAAAACCACAACACTTGGGGTATGTGAAGACTTAAATGTTAATGTCTCTTCCTGGATGGCTGTTTAAGCTCATTTGCTGCTCAGATGGCGTTCAAATGAAACTACGGTGCAAAGAAAACTCCGTGACCCGGACGTTGTTGCAGGAAATAGGGAAGCTTCTTCTGTTTCTGAGCATGTATATAAAAGCTGACGGAGCCTCTGGTGGTTAAATATGAAGTGCATAAAACTGCAGCTGTGATCCAAACATACATACCTCCCTTAATATAACTAACTACAATGTTAAAGTAAACGGAGTTTCCATTTCTGATAAGAAATTTAACAATGCTTTCATAAGAAAACTCATCATTACTAAAACCATTACAGCTGCTAGATACAGATACTAGATGATAAAACATGAAATGCTATATTTACTCTTCCTTATGGTGCAAACAAAATTTCTGTTTTACTATGAAAACCCTGCTAATAAAGCAGTATAACTCGTCGTTAATTTATTTTTTATCCTGCAAGCTAAATTTTTTCTTCACAACTGACTTTCTCCCCTCTTCTCTTAAACGGATAATAATAATAATAATAATAATAATAATAATAATAATAATAATAATAATAATAATAATAATAATAATTTTTTTTTAAAAACACACAAAAAAAAAACAATCTCTTGTCTGTCCTCCACACAGTTTTATAAAGATAAATTTCTCTCCTCCATAATTTTAAATTCTATTTTCCTGGGGGTTTTTTCCTGCTTTTTTTTTCTGTATTTGTATGAATCCTTTTTATTTAATTTACCTCACAAATCTTTGAGCTCTGTTTTATGTCCCATACGCTGGTACCTTCTTTGTTATTATATTGTTATATCAAGGTTTCTATTGCTTTTGTAACCCGATACACGATGTCAATTTTACACTGTTGCTTCAACGGTTCAATAATAAAATAAAATAAAATAAAATAAAATAAAATTTGAAGTTGTTGGGGAAAAAAATGGCGCAAACAAAACTCGGTGACCCGGAAGTTGTTGCAGGAAATCGGTAAGCTTCTTTTGTGCCTTGAGGCAGCAACGTTGAGCTTCAGCCCAGCAGACGAGCCGTGATGGGGAAGAAAAGTCGTCTTGCAGGAGGAGCTGTCGGTCGGAGAACGATCTTGCAGCTTTCTCCTCCAGGGAACCGCGGTGGGAACACAGGAGAGAGAGAAGAAGCGCCCTCTGGATCCGATGGTACTTTTTTTTATAAAATGTTAGCCTAGTAGCATCTTAGCGCTTGGCTAATTTAGTGCTAAATGGTTGAAGCTGGAAATGGGCCTCGTTGCTTAAAAATCAATTAAATGTTACAGTTATCAACTAATTTGTATTATTTTGAGGATTTAGTGCAAAGACACCAAAAGTACCATTATATGTCCGGTTATTGCACATAAACCAAAACTTCTTTTCATTTTTAGCGTTAGCTATAGGCTAGCATGCTAACGTGCGCTGAAAGCTAATCACAGCCGTGGAAATTAATTAAATTAACAGGTAAAACCAGCTAAAACAGGCGTTTCACACAGTAAACAACCAGCTAGCCCCGCCACACTTAACCTATGATATACTAGTAACTGCTATTCACTGCCACCGTTACCTGCAATTGATATTTTCGCCCATTATTATGCCCTTATAGATATACAACCTTACTGATCAGTTAGTTGTTGGCGGTCTGTTAATGCTTCCAATATTATTAAACAATCAAATGTACAAATGCTACTCCTCCAGCTTAAATATTAACCCTTTTGTCGCCTGTACAGATGAACAGGATGGTGATGGACATAAATTTGTGAGACCTACGGGCATGAAGGCACCAGCTGTAAAAGCCACAGGTGAGTTTACTTTGTGTTTTTCTCGCTGTCAGATCATTTTGTTTGTCTGATCAGAACTGTTGCTCTTCTCATTTAGAGGGTTTGTCCTTGCTTGGAGCCTATGAAGACAGCGATGAAGAAGATGCTGGAGACTCACGCCGTTCAGCCACAAATTCTCAACATAACCAGTCAGCAGACATCGACAGCACACTGGCCAATTTCATGGCTGTGGGTATATTTGTGATGTTAATATCATAATGTTAAAGTTCTGATTATGATGAACCTTTTAAGAAGTATACCTTTCATTTAGTTTAACATTTTTAAATTGTAATACATAATAGTTTTAATTATTCAAAATTAATAAGAAGGCTATTCCAGCTGTTTTCTGTATAAATGTGTGGACTATATCAGTCATCATTTACCTTTGACTTCTGCATAAGTGTTTGTCATATTTTTGTATGACTGAAGTTTTTTTAATGTTATTTTAACTTGAACAAGTTCAGTTTGAACTGCTCAAAATGACAATGTATTTGAGGATTCCACTGCTAAACAATTAGACCGGTAGATAATGTAAAGGTAGAAAAGAAGTTGAGTGATGAATCTAAAGACAGCTCTGTAAATCGAAGGGAAGGACGGATATTGTAATTTGTCAGTCCACTTATTCTGTGATTTCAATGGATTGTGTGCATCCTGGGCTACAAAGCAGCACCAGATCACACAACTAGGTTTTTCTGACTGTTAAACTTATTTAAGTTCAACTTAATAATTTATCAGAAATTTCATTTATGCTAATCTTATTATGTCTCCCACTGTAGGAAATTGATGCAATCACAACTCAGCCTACTACAGACGATGCAGCAGCTCAGCCCTCCATTACGACTGCCACCCCACCTCGACCTGAGGTCAAAACTCAGCAGCCGGCCGCCGACAGACAAAATCAAGAAAGCACAGAGTTTGAGTACAACACTCAGTGTTCATTAGCTGGAGGTAACTACTTTTGCGACAGTAATGTGTCTCACAATTGTAGCTTAAATTCGAAAACTTCTCTTCAACCAACATTGTCTCTTCATTTCATTGTCTTTAAAACAAAATGTTTGTTTTGATATTGAAATGCTAGAATATCAGAATTGTAATATGCAGTTTCGTCTTTCAAGCTTGATAAAAATCACTTAAATGTAAAAGCTTGTGCTAACAATAATACTGTAAATTTCTGCTTTTCATTAAAGTTTTCTCTGTATTCCAGTGGGTGTAGAGATGGGAGACTGGCAGGAAGTGTGGGATGAAAATTCTGGCTGCTATTACTACTGGAACACACTGACCAATGAAGTTTCCTGGGAACTGCCACACTATTTGGCTGATCAGGTGCAAAGCCTGGGACATTGCGGCAACAGGTGGGATGAATTAAAGAATTTAGAGTTTTATTATGTGAATAAAGTCTTTATCATACAACACTAGAACTTTAAGCATGCTCTTGATGTAAAAAAAAGGTTGATGCTAGTGGTGTTTTGTTTTTTTTTGTTGTAGCACCAGTGTTAATGGCAATGGTACAGCTCATGGAAGTTATTACACAGAAGAAAAGACTTCCGCTGCTTCAGCCCCAACAAAAGAGACCAAAGCAAAGGCAGGTTTAGTGTGAAATGGCTTAAAAAGTGACCCAACCAAACGAAGTATAGCGTTAAATGTTTTATCCTTGTGTTTTTACCTAACAGGAGGTAATAGAAAATGTTGTGGGCCTTACGAGTGAAGAGGAGGAGCGCCGGGGAGTGGCAGCGTCCCTCCTTGGTCCGCTCATTCCTTCCGAGGTGAAGGAAGCAGAGGAGAAGTGGAGGAAAAAACTGCTAAAGGGTTTGGATGAGACGGAGAACAGCATGGATTCTGATGGAGAAGCTGTGAGGCCTGCGGGATCTCCCTCTACACTCCTGCAGGAGTCAGACTCAGCTCCAGTTGTACCAAAAGATCCTTCCACCAAGAAGCAGTCCAGAGAAAATTCAGATGCTGAAGAGGAGCCGGAGGAGGACACGGTGGAGCTGGAATTGGCTCTGGAGAGGAAGAAGGTATGGATCTAATGCCGTTCTCTGAACAGTTTCGCTAAATTGCTTTGTCTTAATTTATTTCCATACTTGTCGTTCTTTAAATTAATCCTAACCAAACCTAAATGTTGCTGCTTTTTGTTTGAATCAAGCTGCTGAATACTCAACCTGGAACTGTTAACAACCTGTCATGTTCATTCTGGTTACTGTTACACTAAAGTGAGAATCATATTAGTGCAGAAACATTCATTTACATCAGAGGTGCCCAAATTTGGCCCTCAAGGGCCGCTGCCCAGCAGGTTTTCGATGTATCCCTATTCCAATACGACTGGCTTTCATTAAATGGATCCAACAGCCAGTGATGTTCTGCACAGTGAGTGATTAGTTTCAGTCATGTCTGGAAACAGGGATACCCGGAAAACTTGCAGGATTGTAGCCGTTGAGGACCGTAGCTGATTTACATTACCCACCTCAGTGAGTGAGGGATTGTGTGTGTCTAACTATCATAGATCAGCCTATATAGAACTACTCACAAAGCCAACAGCTCATACCTGCTGAAGATGCTCCTTAATGATTGAATGATGACTGGTTTTAAGTTTTGGAATGATCTAAGCCGTGATTCTCTAGGGTAACAGTCCTGCAAGTTTTCCGTGTTACCCTGCTTCAACACACCTGATTCATGTCAAATGGATCCAACAGCCTATCAACTTCTGCACAGTGACATATTCATAAGATCAGGTGTGTTGCAGGGAAACATGAAAAACTTGCAAGACGAGGGCAAGGTTACTCACCACTGATCTTCGCTGGTGTTACCTCGGAAAGGAAAGTGAAAGCCAAAAAACAAACCAAAGAATGAAGATGCATATTTAAGACATGTGGTACAGCAGCACAGTTTGTAGCAATGCTCTCTCAAAGCAAGGCATACTTTAGAGCATTTTCCCTATTTCCTTTATGTCCTCTCCACTTCTCCATGTGGCTTAAAAAGCTTCAACATGCATCTGCATGCAACACCAGTTCAGTGCAGAATCACAGCCAGTCAAGCATCATGATGTCACAGAACTTAACGTCCTGAAAAGGGTGTTTGTTTTTTTTCCTACTACTTTACCTTTTTTTTTTGGCTCAGGTGATGCAGAAATTCACTGTGCAGCACATTCAGTAACAGTCTTGAAAGACGAGAAGTTTGGAGATTGTTATTTCTTTAATGAATAAATAAAATGCCTGATAAGGTTGTTTAGGGGTGGTGTTTCAACAGGGTTAGCTACGTTTGATGTCCCAAGTAACCTAGCTGTAAACTGACTCTAACATCTGACTCTCAGGCTGAACTTCGAGCACTAGAGGAGGGCGATGTCAGTGCAGGGGGCTCCAGTCCTTGTTCAGAGGCTAGCCAGGAAGCCGCAGGACCTCGCAGTCTCCTACTGAAGAAGAACCGATGGAAAGCTGTGTTCCCTTCTGCTGCCAGTCCTGATTCTAATAGCAGAGACTCAGAACCGCCTGACAGCACAGAAACAAGTGGGTTAAAGTATCATCAGTTACATGCATGGCAGCAGTGGAAGCTAAAGTTTCTGTTACTCAAAAGCCTCTTGTGTCTTTTAGCCCTACCTAAACTTTTAGAAAGCGTTGTGGAAGGAGAGGACAAAGACACAGATGATTCTGAAGACAAAACGGGGTCCAAACCTCCTGCAAAAGAGGAAGTGGAAACACCTGAGCTCAAGGTGAGGTGAACAGAAGTTGCTAAATGCGATCTGTAGTGATAGTTGCAAAGGTTTTAACACTTTTTAATGTAGTTTCAGATAGGCGAACTGGCCAACACCTTAACCAGCAAGATGGAGTTCCTGGGCATAAACAAGAAAACAATCTCAAACTTTCATTTGCTTCTGCTACAAACTGAGGTGAGAGCATGGTTGATTTCAGTCGCAGCTGTCCTTATGTGACTCCTCAAATATTTAACACCTAATTCTGTCTTACATCGTTGTGCACTGGCATGTAGCTGTAATTAATATTTAAAATCTTCATAATAGTCCTCTTTCAATTACCGTTTCATCCAGCTCATCCACCCTGTGGCTCTTCTGCTTTTATCTGTCTCTTCATCTCCTTCTTATTTTGGTTCTCGTCTCACTCTCGTCTCCGTTTCTCCTTTTGCCTTTCCTCTCTTTCAGACACGGATCGCTGACTGGAGGGAAGGTGCTCTGAATGGGGTCTATCTTCGCCGCAGGCTGCAGGAAGCTGCTGAACACATAAAATATTACGAACTTAACGCCACCCCTAAAGGCTGGTCCTGCCACTGGGACAGGTACGCGCTCCTTACCTTTCACATCTATAACCTCCCTCGCCCCCCCACGAATCTTACAGTGTGACTCCACCGAGGTTGCAGACTTTGTAACATGACTTGGGGAGAAGCTTAACCAGTCCGAGTGGATCAGAATACTTACCAGAAACAGACTCTTCAGGTTTCTGTGATGCAGTCCTTGCACATATTAATAAGGGAACATCCACTTGAGCCAGCCTGCTTCCTGTTAACAGAGAGGACTCCGTGTCCTTTTAACTGACTCTCCAGCCCCTGTGAGGGCATTTGTAAACCAAATATGGGTTCACTCAGAGGAAGTTCAAGGGGGGTGTATGCTAGGAGGGTTGGTTTTGTGGGAGAGCTTTGCGCTTTACAGGACTACAACTCCCCGAAAGCAAAGCAGACAGACTGATGCCCTGGAAGCGACGAGTGTCACGCATCAAATAAAAGGTGAAGATGGAGCAATGACGGGATCCAGCAGGTCAGACCAACTCTATTTCTTATGTCTTCCAGTTTTTATTTATTAATTCATTTTATTTTCTTCTTTCGGATGTAAAATGAATTGACTGTGGTTGTTATTTTCTGACCTATGATCACTGTTGATGATGATGATGGTGCTTCCTCCCTGGTGTCTTTCTTTATCTGGGAGGGAATGGTTGTCTAACAGATCAAATGTGACAACCATGATGTGAGCAGCTGAAAGCTACTTTCAGGACCTAGAGATGATTTGTTTTGCATTATTTATTCTTGAGAGCAAGGTGGGTTCCCTATCCACACCCATAACCACACTCTAATTGGACCGTGTTCTGGACGGCTAAAATTGCTGTCCATACCAACAATCTTATTCCTTATTGTGGCCATTATGTCCACTCCCTTGCCTGACTCTCCCAGGTGATCTTGCTACTCTGCAGGTTTTAAGGACAATGGTTGAGACTGTTGCCTTTTATCTCTGTTGTTCCACTTTGTAGAGAGCACAGGCGGTATTTCTATGTGAGGGACCGGACCGGTGCCTCCCAGTGGGAGTTTCCAACAGAGGAGGACAAGGAGGAGGACCTCAAGGAGAACCAAGGTACAGAAACAAAACCACCAAGCCAAGGGGATACCAAAACATCTGGATCAGCTGGGGGTGTAACAGGTCCGTCTCTTACTGCTTTACTTCTGTTTGTTTTTTTTGCTTTTGATAAAAATGGAGTGAATGAGAACGAAATAATGTCTTCTCTTCTCAATTCTTTTGCTTTTTTTTTTTTTTTTACAACAGAATCTTCTACATTGTCTTCTGCTGCGCCGCCACCACCTCCTCCCCAGCCCAGTGAATCCTTCTGGTCCCCACCCCAGCCACCGCTTCCTGACAGCCCCCCTCCACCTTCCACCAACCCCCCACTCCCACCGCTCCCTCCAGGCTCACCACCTCCCCCTCCACCGCCTCCTGACAGTGATGACGAGATCATGGAGGTGGAAATGGAAATGGACGATGATAACGACGAGGAACCTCCTGCTCCTGGAACAGAGGAAGACGGCAGTGGGAGGCCTCTGTTACTTCCTGGCTCTGCCAGCATGAAGGTGTGGCAGTAATCAAGTTCCATCTTTTAGAGGTCATGTAGAAGTCGTGTGCAATGCTGCATTATTCAGTCTGTTTCTTGTTTTTGACAGATTCTAGACTTTTCCAGTCCTTTGGGGAAAGGACAGAAACGGAAAGCTGGCCAGGTGAATAAAACGGTTACTATTGGCAGCAGTCCGATTATCTACACCCAGTCAGCTGCTACTGCAGGTAAAAACACAACGCAGGTCCTGCCAACAAACGTTCACATTGCAGAAAAACAATGGTTTTTAAATCCAGCTAGCTTTTGTCATCAGTATCAGTTTAATCTGTTTATGCTACGTTCAGACTGCAGGGACTAATTTTACTCAATTTGGATTTTTATTTGTGAAATCCGACTGGTATGCGATCTCCTGTATGAACCTCATGCGCACCAGAAGTGTCCAACGTGTGTAGAAGACACGATAACGCCACAGTGGGCGTGTGTCACGTCCTCATGTTTGCAGAAGTAAACATGGATGGTAACAGCAGAGCGTATTTTGGGATTTTAAAGTTGTTGTCCAGCCATAGCCAGCACATTCACAAAGGCATCGTTTTAAGGAGATTAAAAAGGAGGACAGCCAGATTTTTGTCTGTGGCGTTTTTTTTTGGGAGCGGTGGCAGCATCTGCACTGAGAACGTGTGGTTTGGAGTCACAGCCAGGAGTGGTGTGAGAGTATCTATTCATCATTCTGTGTTGTACTTGTCAGTGACCATGTAGGTCAATTTATTGCAACCTGGCTGTTCAGACTGAAGTCACATGGCAAAAGATCAGACGTGTATCAGATTTAGAACTAGATATGCAAGTGGCTTCGATTGCATTTGAAAAAACTCAGGTCTGTGTTGTTCAGACTGTCATGACAAAAAATCAGATGCAAATTGCAATAGGGGAAAAAACTGGATTTGGGTCACTTTAGCCTGCAGTCTGAATGTAGCCTGATGCTTTAAGTTCATCGTGATCACGTCTGTATAAGTTTCATTCACCTGTACAAAACAGCTGGTTGAATGTCATGAAAATGTTATTTTTCTTCATGTTTCCCCACAGTCTGATTACATTAATATATGCAGTGACTATGAAGCCTTAAAGGCAAACAGAAATATATTAATGGTCAAAGAAATGCTGTAATTTCATAAAGGTTTGTGAGGGTGTATTATCAGTACACCTAAACAATAATCATTATATAAATGTCATGTTTATTTCAGTTGTTTGC
>NC_136620.1:37506169-37553669 GCF_933228915.1 Telmatherina bonti | reverse complement strand
ATTTCACTTTGCTGCTTCGTAGCTAAGCTACAGTTGCTCAAAGACAAATTGCTCTGCATCTGTGTGTGTTTCCTGGTTAGCGGTGTGTATGACTACGAGCTCACCCTGCGTACAGACTTGTACACCATGAAGCATACGCAGTGGTTCTACTTCAGGGTCAGGAACATGACGGCTGGAGTGACCTATCGCTTCACCATCATCAACCTAACGAAGAGCAATAGCCTGTACTCTCACGGCATGAGACCACTTCTTTATTCTGAGAGGGCTGCTAAGGAGAACGGTGTTGGATGGCAACGCATTGGCTCCAACATCAGACACTATCGCAATTGCAGTCAGGTAGGTGTCATCGGGATTCCCTGTCCATCTGCATTTCATTTATTCATTTACAAGCAGCTGTTTGTGTCCCTGAAAATGACTTTTTAAAACAGTTAAACCAAGGAGTGCAAGTAAAATACATGTATTTTCTCTATTTGTGTTGATTTGATCACTGCTCCAGTGGTCAGTGTCTCCGTATTTTATGTTTTAAGACATCTTCCAGACATATTCAATGGATTCATTCGTCAGAATGCAACAAATGAAGTGAAGAGCTGTGGTGTGTCCTCGTAAATGGATGAGATGAGAAACTTCCTTCACAGTAATTCGTGCAGAGTGATCACACAAAGATCTTTTAATTCTCTCATTTTTCCGTTTAGAGTACAAAGAACAACAGTGATCCCATCTTCCTGTACTCGCTGACCTGGACTCTTCAGTTCCCGTATGATTCAGACACGTGCTACCTCGCCCACTGCTACCCCTACACCTATTCACACCTGCAGCGCTACCTTCGACGGGTTTCTTCCAACCCAGCAGTGGCATCATATTGTCAAGTGCGTGTCCTGTGCCACAGCCTGGCTGGGAATGCTGTGTATGTGGTAACAATAACGTCTAAAGCGGTCAGCGGGCAGAAGCACAGGAACAAGAAGGCGGTGGTGGTGACTGCCCGAGTGCACCCAGGAGAAACCAATGGATCCTGGGTGATGGAAGGACTCCTTGATTTTCTGCTCGGGGACTCAGATGATGCGCAGTTGCTGAGGGATCATTTTGTTTTCAAGGTGCTCATCATCAGCAAAGTATTGACAGAGTTTTGTTGTGTCTGATATGGAATGAAGGCAGTCAATCCTTTGTTGGTGAATCTGGATTTTTTCTGTTTTTATTCTGAGAATTTACCAGTTTGTTCCCTGTCTGTGCGTCTGCAGGTGGTGCCAATGCTGAACCCAGACGGTGTGGTGGTTGGAAACTACCGCTGCTCTCTGGCAGGCAGGGACCTCAACAGAAACTACAAAACTTTGCTCAGAGATTCCTTTCCGTGCGTGTGGCACACGCGAAACATGGTGGAAAGGTGAGACTGCACAAGCATGAACAACTGCACACCAGTGAGGGGAGATGGGGCTGGGAACTTAAATTTTAGGGATTACTTTATGATTTCTTTTTTTTTAAAACTTTGGTTCCTTTATTAGAAGAAAAGAGCTTTGAAATATCACAAATATTGCTTTTGCATGTTTCATTCTGTGTTTTTATTTGTCTGAAAGCACCTCTGGTTCTGTTTTGCTGCTATTTCCCCAGACTCATGGCAGAAATGAACGTAGTTCTGTACTGTGATTTTCATGGCCACAACCGTAAAAACAATGCCTTCATGTATGGGTGCAACAACCGCGGTGCCTTTAAACTTCAAGAGAGAGTCTTTCCACTCATGATGAGCAAGAATTCCAGCACAAAGGTGAAATAATCCTGTCTTTACTTTGCCTGACAAATACTTAACTTGGACATAATGTTGCTGACTTTTAAGAAGTATAATTGGAGAATCTGCACTCTGTGTTTTTGGTCTTGATCCATCCGTATGTCAGCCATCGCATTGCATTGCATCGCTTCGCTTCGCATCGCATCGCGTCGCTTTGCGTCGCATCGCGTCACATCGCTTCGCATCGCATCGCATCGCATCGCTTCACTTCGCATCGCTTCAAGCTGGGTCTTGAGGCTCTTTTTTGAACCTCTGCCTCTTCCCCCCACACAGCAGAGGCAGATGGCTGCCTGTTCTTGAGCCGGGTTCTGCCGGAGGTTTGCTTCCTGTTAAAAGGGAGTTTTTTCCTTCCCACTGTCGCCAGTGTGCTTGCTCAGGATGGGAGATTGAGTTGGACTCAACTCAATCTGTTGGTTTCCTTATATAGGCTATTATGAATTGGCTTTCATTATGTTTTCCCCTCTGTCTGTAAAGCGTCTTGAGATGGCATTGCTGTGATTTGACGCTATATAAATAAAGTTGAATTGAATTGAATTTTTTTGAAAAAAAAACATCAACAGTCTCTGCAGCCCTGAAGCTCTCTGGTACGCTGCTCCACAGTCGAGGGTCATCATAATGGAAAGAGACCTCCCCGTATGTTTTAGTTCGGAGCTTAGGGACAGCTAAAAGTACCAGAGAAACCTCAGGGTCTGCCAGGGCTCATTATTAAAAGGCCAGTCAGATAAATAAGAAGGCCCAAGACCATTAAGACATTTATAAATGTGAGAGCCAATTCAGCGATTTTAAAACTGCTGTAATGTGTTTCTGCCCCCTGGTCCTCGTCAGAACTTGAGCCGATTAAGTTCTGAAGTAATTCTAGGCTGGAAATGGACTTTGGGAAAGACCAGAGAGCAGGCATTACAGTAATCTAATCTACTAGAAATAAAAGCATCTGCACCTCTGTGGTGTCAAGAGAGAGAAATGAGCTCTGGTGATGTTTTACAGATGATAAAAACCTGTTTTTGTTACATTTTTTATGTGCGGAATAAAGTTTAGCTCCGATTTCTCACACACTGGAAGGGATTAAAATTAAAATGTTGAAATTTTGATCAAATCATCTCTGCCTTGTCCTCTGGACCGATAGTTAAAACTTCAGTTTCGTCCTGGTTAAGCTGTAAAAAGTGTCATTGCTGAAATATGGTTTAAAGCTTTGATGTCTGAGTCTCTCCTCTCCAGTTCTCCTTTAAGAGCTGTAAGTTTCGGGTAGAGAAAAGCAAGGAGGGCACGGGACGAATCGTCATGTGGAGACTCGGCATTAAAAACAGCTACACCATGGAGGCCAGCTTTGGAGGGTCCACTCTGGGTGAGTTTAGACTCTTGATTGTGTTCTTACATTTGTGTAAGTGTGTGAATCGTTTGTGAGGTTCTTCCCTTGGCTGGGGTCGGCTGTAGCTCAGGAGAAAGAGCAGTTGTCCTTCAACAGGTAAGTTGAGGGCTCGATTCCAGGCTTCCCCTGAAATGCCAAAGTGTCCTAGGGCAAGACACTGAACCCCAAAACTGCCCCCCGATGTGCCTATCGGGGTATGTGTGTGTGTGTGAATGGGTGAATGTGACAAGTAGTGTAAAGCGCTTTGAGTGGTCTGTATGACTAGAAAGGCACTATAGAAGTACAAGTCCATTTACCCTATCATCTTTTTAGGTGACAGGAAAGGAAGTCATTTTACAACTCAAGATCTGAAGTCCCTGGGCTTTTGCTTCTGCGATACCCTGCTGGACTTCTGTGACCCTGATCCCACAAAAGTAAGAGATAAAGCTCCGTGTGAGTTTAAAATTTACATCACTAGAGCTTTTTCTTCCTCTTCTGACCCAGGAGGTGTTTGGTTTAGTTGATTTTATGTCCTTTGTGGTTTTTATTTCAGGTTACGTATTGTTTGACAGAATTAGCAGCAATGTTGAGAAAAGATATCAGAGAAAGAAGTGGCAAAGATTTGGGCACAGACTCCAGCATCTCTGTCTCTGACTTGGAAACAAGGTAATATAATACTTATCAGAGAACACACAATACACTGCAGATATCAGGGATTGTGTATAACATATGTATAACACATTCAGCTTGAATGTGAATGTTTCTCCTTTGCCTCCACAGCACCAGTGGTTCAAATAGTTCAGATTCAGACGGACTTCCAGTTCACCTACTGAACCAGCAGCCAGCTGTCCATACAGAGGTGTATTACACTGACATGGTTTATTTTCTTTAAACAGATTAATCATGTTTGACTCTTTGGGAAAAGTAGCTTGAAATCCAAACATTTCTTCTCTAAGTTCAGCTCATTCATGTTGCTCCCGTCCACAGCAAACGTCAGTAAAGAAGAAAAAGAAGCGCTTGAGGACTCGTAAAGAATGGAACAAGCAGCAAAAAGACAGAAAGAGGAATAACACAGAGTCAAAGGTCCAGCAGAGTGGCATGAAATACACCACAAGGCACACTGTTGTCTGCATTTAATACATTTAAAGTATTAATACCTTTATAAGACTGATGGGTGAACATTCCTTGCAGGAGTTAAACCAGGATAAAGCAGTTAAAGAAAGCATCCAGGAGCGGCCGGGTGCAAGACACAGAAGGAAATGGCAGGTGTGAGGCTGGGTGTAAATGTGCTGAAGAGAATTAACCAGCACTGACTTTTTTTTCTTTCCTTCTTGAAGCTCAGTGGTCTGACAGAAAAGGCGAGAGACCTTCCCCCCGCCTCTAACGGTGGCGAGGTCAGCCAGGTGACACTGTGGCAGGGCTGCAAGCCTGTCAAGATAGAGGTGACTCCCCCATGTTTCATTCTGTTTATTCACATCTAACCTCCTGTTTGGACGTTTAATTTGGGATTCATATCAATCTGGTTTTTTAGGATGAGTGTGTGGAGTACCTGAACACAACATGCCTGCATCGCCAGACCAAAGCATGTCTGCATCACGACTCGCTCCCCGCCGTGTCGCTTCAGTCAGGTGATTTGTTTTCACATGAACGCAGATCATGTTGAAATCTCAAGACACCAGTAGCAGTGATCAGCATGCTTGACTTGTTTCACAGGTGACCGAGTGACGAACGCACAACAGCGGAGATTTTGCTTTCAGATGTTTCACCTGAGTGCCATTAATCCACCGCCACCAGAACTCATTCATTTCAGCAAACAGCTGCACTCCCACCCGCAGAGACATTTTCATTCTCCTAAAGTCTACACAAGCTTAAATGTGTCTTCTTTTTCAGGGTCGCCATCTTCCATTACAGCAGCCAGCAGGTAAATTTAACTGAGAAGTTATGTTTTTAATTACGGACAGGATATGCTGAGCTTGTTAGGCTCAGAGGTGTCGTGTCTCTTCCCTGGTAGGTCTCCTTCGTTCATGTACATCAGGACGATTCCACCCATACAGCCAGCAAAGCGCCCACAGACAACTTTGACCAGCAACAAGTTCAGTTTGCAAAGTTTGAGAGATAAAACTGCTCTACACGCCTCAGAGCCTTCCTTTATGTCTGAGGATCCCTCCACTGCAAACACAGAAAGCACCAAGAAAAGTTTACAGAATGGGCAGGATGTCTCTGAAGGTTCATCTGCACATTTTTTACCGTGTTTTTGTGTCTGTTTACGTTCAAGCTAACCTCACCTCTGTTACTATTTTACTTTTTCAGTGGATGCATCTTCTGAGCAGAACCAAAGAGATGGCAGCTCTGACAGGCTCTGTGTGCAGGGATCCAAGAGGAAGATTTATAATAAAACATCTTGACTTCACTCTCTCCTTTTGTCATTCCCTGTCAGTGATTTTCTTTTTTTTTTTTTAACATATAACAGAATAATTTAATTTTAAAACATACGTTACATGTGTGTCTGACCTAACTCTGTGCTTGTGAAAGTTACAGAACAAGTGGTAAAAGAGCCATCAATGGACTGACTTTTCCTGACTGTAGAGAGCTAAAAGAAGAGACAGGACGCAAGACGGATGCCCAGTGTTTGTTAGGAGGCGCCAAAATGTAAAAATCAGCCCAATTCAGCAGTTTAGCTTTAGAGTAGCCCAATGTCACCTTCTGACCTTAGAAATATGTTTCTGACCGGTTTTGATGGCAGAGTGACACTTATTAGGCGTGAGAAATGAAATTGAGAAAAAGAAAAAAATTAAATATCGGGATTTTTTGCTTCATAATTTTGAAATGGATTTTTTTTTTGTTAAAAAATAAAAAAATTCAAATAAATAAAAATAATCCATTATTAAATTTTGTAATCGTTAATGATCTTTTTTTACTTGTCTTTTTGGGCATTAAAGCAGCAGAATGATGGTCTGGCTACTGGGTTATTTTTTTCTAATAGAAATTAAGGAAAATGTAAAGCAAAAAAAGTTTCTATATTTTTTTTGTTTGTTTTTAAGTCTTCAAAAATCAGCAATATCGAAGAATCACGAGAATTGTAACTTAAATCGAATCAGCACGCAAAAAAGCCAAATTGAACCAAGACAAAAGCCCTATTCTTAGGTACATTCCTGAGGCTTTTATTGCCCAACAGAATCCAACAGAATTGTGTTTTAAACCAACTCAACAGTTTCAGTAGCTGAGAGAACTGCCCGTTTTATCTTTCCTGACCAGTGATGTGCAGCTTGTCTGGTTCTGTGTATGAAACATCAGATGAGTAAAGATATAATAACTGGTCTTTACACCTATAAAACACATGGAAAATAATAGAGGTTAAACCATTTTATATGGTATTAAAAATGCTCATTTTTAATGTAATCATACACTAATAAGCTTGTGGTAAAATAATGTCTTCCCTACTGGGTGAAAATATTTCAGACCAGTTTGAACTCCTGCAGTGGAGACTTTGGGCCCAGTGGGCTGGGGGTCGCTGGAGTTGTGGCCTTTCCTGACATCTAATGGAGATACTTGGTCAAATTAGAAACATCATGAGCTTCTTTTAATGCTCCACAAGCAGTTAAGTAAAATAAAGTATTTTTTATGTTTTAGGTAACATGTATGTGATTTTTTTTCAGGTAATCTACTCTGGATTCTGCACAAGGTTTTATGAAAATGCAAATATTTTCCATAGTGTTTCATATTTTTAAATATGAAACCTCCATGCTTAAATTCTCACATTATCCACATACAAAGTTGTTAAACAATATGTAAATTACAAAAACAAATGACACAGGGCACATGTATAAATTATTTTTAATGCAAACTGCAGTAAAAACCTTACAAACTCATTTGGTGTGAATAACGTCCAAAAATATATTCCTAAAACATTTTCTCTTTGATTATTAACCATGTGGAGGGAATATATATATATATATATATATATATATATTACAGATAAAATAAAGTCTTATTTTTCTGCGAGGTGTGACGAGACGTACAAGGAAACCACAGCTTCAGAGTTCAGTCAAACTGCTGGAGAAGAAACTGATTTTGTGTATGTCTGACCAAGTCCCGCAGGGCCACGAAACCAGAGATGGCCTGCACCATAAAGAGTCAAAACATTTCACTTTGTTAGTCATGATTACCAGATGATGCCATCTATAAACATATGTTATGTGATACTTAAAGTGGAGACTGTAACACTGAGTGATTAGGTGGAAGGTAATCATACCTGTGTGAGGATAAATATGGCCAGAACTATGTGGACACCCCTCTCCAAGGGCTGTATAAGAATAGCTTCATTAAAAAGCTGAAAGAGGATCAGTGGAAACTGCAACAGGATGCTCAGTAACCAAAATCCAGCCAGCTCTGGAACCTTCCATGAACACACACATTACATTCAGTTAATCTCTGCCCTACACACAGGGGGTTGTGCGGTGCATCAACTGTTGTCGTGCCAACCTCAGATGTCTCACCTTTTCTTGCAGGTTCCCGGCATAACCGAGGTAGAGCCTGATGGCCTCGATCAGAGTCATCAAGAGAAGAATGGTCACCAGGATGAACTTGTAGTAATCTGGTAATGCAGGATACTGGCAGAAATAATCATAAAAATGGAGTGTTTATGGCTATAAACATCCTAGTCTGTGTTAGAAGTTCATAAATATTTCATTCATTCATCATCTGAACCGCTTAGTCCGATTAAAGGTCGTAGGGAAGCTGGAGCCAATCCCAGCAGTCTCTGGGCGAGAGGCGGGGTACACCCTGGACAGCTCGCCAGTCCATCACAGATAAATATTTAATGTAAAATATTTTTATATATATTTTAAATAATTCTGCTGCTTCTGGAAATGACTTATTTGACCAATGATCAGCTGATTGTGGCAACAAAGAGGCTCATGCTGGTATGATGATGATGATGATGATGATTATGGCATCAATAAAACAGGAAACACACCAGAGACGCAAACTTTGCCTGTCTAGAAGATGTAGTGTGACCACAGAGGCACACAACAACAGACACAAAATAGTTTCAAAGGCACAGAAAACAGCACAAATACAATGAAAACCTAGAAGAAGATGTTGTAAACCAAAGGTGCCCAAGTCCAGTCCTCAAGAACTACTGACCAGCAGCTTTTAGATACATCCTTCTACAACACACCTGAATCAAATGAATGGCTTGTTACCAGGTATCTGTAGAGCTAAATGACACGTAGATGAGGCAAGTCAGCCATTTAATTCAGGTGTACACCAGTATGGAGAATCAGGAGGGTCTTTTAAAAAAGTAAAAGAGAATTTTATATTATTATGTCACAATTTGTCATGAAAATGCTGTATTGCTTTTTCAAAGACCTTTATATTGAAAAGGGAATGCATGTACAAGTTGCAGGATAGCAGCTTTAGAGGAAAGGATTTGGGCACCCCTGCAGTAAATAATGAAATCTGAACAGAAATAGCACCACACCTGATACAGAGAGATCACAAGACTAATGCAAAATGAATGATGCAGATAATAAATAAAACACTGAAAAGTTTGGCATGTATTTATGAAATTAAACTGTCAGAAAAGATATTAAAATTTAGTTGATTCATCCTAACATTATCATGTGACTAGATCACTGAGATAAGTTTTATTTGTTCTTTTTACTGTCAAATGTTTACTCTTTTATGACATTATTTGCATTTTCAACTCCAATTCTCTTTCATTTGCTTATTATCTTACCTTCAGATGCAGCATCACAATTTCACTGATCCACCACAGGGGGAAGAACCACATGTTAAAATACAAAGACATCTGGAGCTGGAGGCTGGACAGAACCTGTTTGTCTGCAAACATAAAGATAACAACATATAAACGAGTATGAAAAGCCCACTTTTCTGTCTAATTCGTGAATAATATCATGCACGAAGCGCGTCTGGACTGATGTTGCTGCATCAATGCTAACATCAATGCTAATTAATTTTGTAACTTTAGCTCAATCTTTTTGGTTTACCGCGCGGCAGAAACGTGTCGTGGTTTTTAGAAAAGGGCTCTGTCCGACTCTGGTCAAATAAGACATTGCGTGAAAAGTCTTCTAAACGTCTCCTAATAGTGTCAGGGAGCTCCATAGTGTCAGAAACTCAGCTAACAGCAACATAGCCAGAGAAATGCTCCGCCCGTTCCTCGCTGCGTGGGCAGCGTCGTTTCCATGGAAACAAAAGAACGTGAAAGATGATTTGATGTTTAATCCTGACGTCGCTCCTGTTTTATACTCTGTAATAAAACTAAACATTACTGCGAACAGTTTCTTGCACATTATGGTTTTGCTGTAACTCCTATAGATTTTAACCTCTTAATGAAAGCTGTTCCTCCTGGATTAATATATCTAATTATAAATGGTTTATCCTTTGGATCCCATATAGCTATACAGCTATATTCACGTATTACTTGTGAATGGTATTACCATAACAAATAGAAAATGTTATAACAAACATATTCGTCAGATGTTTCAATTGAAAAGACAAATCACTCCACATGGTAATTTTTTTTTTTTTTTTTTTTTTTTTGGAGATATCACATTCCAGATGTTAATTTGGAGAAAGCTTGGCCTCTTCCTGATAAATACTGCATTTCCAACAAAACTGGAGAAATTAATTTTAAGAACCTTCATAATATTTATCCAGTTAACGCTGTGACCTCCAAATATTTGAATATAACCAATAAATGCTCCTTTCGTAAGGCAGAAGGTGAAACTGTGACACACTGTGCTTTAAGTGGAACAAAATAAGTGGTGGTACTCCCTTAATAACTTGCTGTCAGTTTGACATGCAAATATGGGAAAAACCATGGCTGATACTTACATGTAGATCTTTAAATTAATCTATAGATTAATAGTTTTATAGCACAGAAATGACAAAAAACAAAACAAAAAAACAGCAAGTTCTAAATCAAATCCACATTTGCCAAATTCAAAGTGCCATAGAGACACTTTTATGAACTTCAAGCCTCATTGCATGGGCATTAAAAATAACACTTAAAAGTAAATACATAAACTTAAAGTGCATTAAGACTTTCATGCATGAATAAATAATGAAAACAATGCAACATTTTTGTTAAAAAAAAAAAACAAAAAAAAAAAAAACACCAAAAAAAAAAAAAAACCACTGAAGTGGTTTATTTACAAAAAATACCCTCATTCATGAATATGCAAGAAAAAAAAGCTTGTAAATAGGTGCCCACTACAGGGTCACCATGCATGAAAGGGTTAAAAACTAAAAAGTTCCACATTTAGACTTATTTAGCATATTACCAGACTAATTTAACAGTGCATTATTATTACACTTTTCCTCTGTGAAATATGTTTTTCACAGCATTAGGCCTGGTCCATAACACTTAGCAATATTATCTTTAATCTAGGAATAATTTTCAAAAACTCAAAATACTGACCAGCCATACACTTAGACAAAAGTACGCTTTTTACAACCAAGAAACAGACTGATAAAATGTACCTTGGTCTGATTGCTGAAGAAAGCTGGTAAAAATCCCGGTATGCACTATACACTGTAAAAAAGTCCCGGTACGCAAAGGGATAGAATTGAAAATCACCTGTACTGCTGCATACCGGCCCACTTAAAGCACTGTGCTGTAATAAAACTAAACATTGCAGTTTAACGTTGATTATTTGCAAAGTAATAGATAAATAAACAGGGCCTCATTCGGTAAATGGGGACTCTTTTGTGACATTTTTGGGAACACCAAATTTAGTCAGAACAATCTGCCATCAGGCTCTAAGGAGAATGAAACAAAGATCAAACCAAAACACATTGGCCATGATATTATTTAAAGTCAGTTCAACGGTTCAAGCCTCTCCAAAATCCCCCAATAAGCCACTCCCTCTTTCTTAAGTTTGAATTGTAAGAAAGTGAAACTTTACAGGGAGTTGCCGGAATATGGCTGAATGTGCAGCATCAGATTGTTTGTCCTGCTCTGTTTGCTTGGAGGTGTTGAAGAACCCTGTGACTCTCCCCTGTGGCCACAGCTACTGTATGGACTGTGTAAACAGCTACTGGGACCAGGAGGATCAGAAAGATGCTTGCAGCTGTCCACAGTGCAGACAGACGTTCTGCCCGAGACCTGTGCTGAACAGGAACACAATGCTGACTCATCTGACGGTAAATATGGGAGAGGGAGGACGACCACCCACTCCTAGGAAGGATGAAGTAGGTTTGGGAGATGTGGAGTGTGATTTCTGCACCGTGAGGAAGCTGAACGCGGTCAAGTCTTGCCTGGTGTGTCTGGCTTCTTATTGTGCCACACACTTGCAGCCTCATTATGAATCTGCTGCATTCAAAAGGCACAAGCTGGTGGAGGTGTCTGCCTCCTTTCAAGAGAAGATCTGCTCCAAGCATGACAAGCTGCTCGAGGTCTACTGTCGCACTGACGACCAATGCATCTGTCTGCTTTGTGTGATAGATGAGCACAAAGGTCATGACACTGTCTCGGCTGCAGCAGAGAGGGAGGAGAAGCAAGTAAGATATATTTCTGCTTACAGCTACTCCTATGTCACTTAAAGACTCATGCTGCTGTCAAAATGTATGTTCCTATTTCAAATGTTTCAGTTTTTATATTTCTACAAATGTATGTCAAAACTAACAAACTTTTCAAACTAAAGTGAATGAAATTATTTTGTTTTTAGCAAAAATTTGGAATAAAGAAGCAGAAATTCCAGCAAGGAATACAGGAAAAAGGAAAGCAGCTGCGGCAGCTGAAACAGAAAATGAAAGGACTGCAGGCAAAGAAACTTTTTTATCTTCATTTTCTTACATTTACCTACAAACCTTTTCTCTGTGAATGAATGAATTCCTCTTCTTTTCACTGCCAGTGTTCTAAAGATGCTGCGCTCGATCAAACTGAGAAGGCACACGCTGAAATGGTCATGATGGCGGACAAAAGGCGTGCTGAAATGAAGCAGCTGATCCAGGAAAGGGAAAAGGCTGCAATGAGTCGAGCGGAGACGCTGGTAGAGCGGCTTGAGAGGGAGATCAGTGATCTGAGGAGGAAGGAGGATGACATGAAGCAACTGACTCTGACTGAGGATCACATATATTTCCTGCAGGTACACACACACACACACACACATCCTTACATTATGTGGTGTGGAGCGACAAAGTTGATGTTTTCTCCTTTATTTTTTATTTTTCAGCACTGCAAGTCCATTTTTGACAACCCAGACCCTCAAGCATCCTCTGATTTCAGCATCCAGCGACACACACCTTTTGACTTTGTGACAAAAACTATTTCAGATTTGAAAGAAAAAATGGAACTCATGGCAAATGATATTAAACAAATATCAAAGAAAAGTAAGTTTTTTTTTTTTGTTTTTTGTTTTTTTTTACATTGTACATACAAGTGTTTGCTTCTGTAGTTAAATTGCACAGTTGATAATCTCATTTTGTGCTTTTAGTTCAGGATGATCAGGATCCAAAGACCAGAGAGGAGTTCTCCATGTGTGAGTTTTTCATGTCAGACATTTTCTGATCCAGCCTCCATGCTTCAGTGGTGACTGTTCAACAACGTTTTCTTGCATTTTCAGATTCCTGCAGCCTCAGTTTGGATCCCAACACTGCATTTGAGAATCTGTTGATCTCTGAGGGGAACAACAAGGTAACCTGGGTAAAGAAAGCCCAGGAGTACCCCTACCACCGGGAGAGATTCATCAAATATGATCAAGTGTTGTGCTCTGAGGGTTTATCTGGACTTTGCTACTGGGAGGTTGAATGGAAAGGGCCCAGGGTTGAAGTGGCTGTGTGCCATAAAGGCGCAAAGCTGGAAGAAAGTTGCTTTGGATATACTGACCAGTCCTGGTGCCTTTCTCTTTCACATTCTGGGTGCCACTTTTGGCACAACGAAGTCAAAACCAGAGTGCCCACCCCCTGTTCCTCTACAGTGGGAGTGTATCTGGACTATAAGGCAGGGATCTTGTCTTTTTACGGCGTCTCTGAATCTGGTCAGATGATGCTCCTCCACAGGGTTCAGAGCAGCTTTTCCCAGCCTCTGTTTCCTGGCTTCATGGTCTCCAGAGGCGCCTCAGTCAGGATAATAACACCATCATAAGTCAGGGATGTTGACGTTACACAGATTTGTTATCAATGCAAGCCAAACACCAATGCTTGAAAATTAAGCTGATTGTTTTCTGCCTGTCGTAGTAAGAGTTTTCTTTTTATGCTTCAAAACAAATACATGGCAACCATTACTATATATCTACATAGAGCTGAAACTGATTATATGGAAGATATCAGACACATAATTGCTGTAAAGTAAAACTGTATTGCTTCCAAATGTTAAAATAAAAGTGTTGAAATTTGTTATAACTGACTGATCTTTTTATTATTATTATTATTATTATTATTATTATTATTATTATTATTATTATTATTATTAATAATAATAATAATAATAATTATATATCAGAATGATTAACTTTTTGTCATAGGATTGACTGTTTATATGCAAAAAACAGTGCTTCATATAAAACAGTGTAGCACTATGTTACACATTTTGTAAAAAAAAAAAAAAAAAACTTCACTGTCTTAACTACTTCCAAACCCAGAGTTTGTCTAAACATCAGATATGCCAATGTAGCACCAGGACAAACAAGGTCCAAATAAATACATTAATTTATACAACTCAGTTCAGGAGTAATATAAAAATCATAAAGCACACGTTAATTTAGCTTAAGTGCTTTTTGCAGAGTAAAAACTTACAGAAGGAAAGTGTCTGAAATCACGTATCTGAAACATATTTGTCCCATTATATTTAAGATTTAAAATAGTTGACTCATAAATATTTAGTTTGTGTTTTCTTATCTCCAAGTACACTTGAAGTTATCATGATTATGACAAAAATCCGCTTCTCAAATATTTAAATAAGAGATTTAAATAAACATCTTGATGACTGAAAGTGTGATGCACTTATTTATTTATTTTTACCTGATCCTGGATAAGCTCAGAAAGTAGATGGATGCATGAACAAACAAGCATGTTTGTGTTGTCGGCTTTCTTTTTATTGACTTGGTTCGCTGGAAGGATTACTGTTAGAAAATCTGAGGTTTTTCCAGAATAAACAGCAGCGAGCGAGGTGACAACTGTAAAGGTTTTCATCAGAATGCAGCACAAGTGTTGTTATAATCAGATTGTGTTGATTTCATTACTGGTGGAAAGCAAAACTATCACCTAAACCTGATTATTTTAATGCTCAGTGTGCAATGCTAAAAAACAAGTAAAAAAAAAGTCACAGGATCGTGTTTGTAGAAAGGTTTGAGAGCTGCTGCTGTTTTCTCATAATGAGCAGAGTAAATGTGACTTTTCTCAGTCATCAAACCATCCTCAAAGTCCAAAATCTGATGTTAACTTTCATGTTAGACATTTTCTCTTTCGCTTTTATGACCCAACGGCCATCCATCTTCCATTAAAACTTTTCAAACATCAAATGCAAAACAGAAACTAAGCTGGGAAGTACCCAACAAGCCAGCTGAAGTTCCTGTACCCACATCAGCAACTCAACTCAACTTTATTTATAAAGCCCTTTAAAAGTTGGGACAAAGTGCTGTACAACAGCCAAAACAACCAGGGAGTAAAACAATTAAGAGATAAATAACACAATAAAACAATAGATCATACAAGGAATAAAAAAAATAAAATAAAATAAAACAAAATAAATAGTAAATAAAATCAATAAAACCTAAATTTAGCACCCTGACCAGAAGCAGACTCACACTGGGTTAAAAGCCAAGGAATAAAAAGAGGTCTTAAGATAAGTTTTAAAAAGTTTAGGACCGGCAACAGAAAAAGTCCCCTCTGAGCTTCCGTTTGGACCTCGGTACGTCCAGGAGCAGCAGGTCAGCTGACCTGAGGAGGAGTGTGAAGGAGGAGTGCAGGAGTGTTGGGGTGGAGAAGCTCACAGAGGTAAGGAGGAGCCAGACTGTTTCAAGATTTAAAAACAAATAAAACAATCTTTAAATGAATTCTATATTGCACTGGCAGCCAGTGGAGGGAGGCCAGGATGGGTGTTATGTGCTCCCTCTTACGTTCTCCAGTTAGGAGGCGTGCAGCACAGTGGTATCCAGCTGGAACCTCTGCTCAACAGGACAGCTGAAGTTTGAACTGGTTTATTAGAGCACTGTAAGTATAAACAAAAGCACATTAATGTTACATATTCATATTAAATATTAATTTCCCTCTGGGATTAATAAAGTAGATTTGTTACCTTGGTCTCATGTTTGAATTTGGTAACTATCAGGGGATTGGCTGGCTCCTCAGTACACACCTGTCTGCCATTGGCTGGATCTGGGATCCCTCGCCTGTGATTGGCTAAATCATCTGCTGTCCAGCTGGAGCTCTGCTATATAACCAGCCTGAACATTCAGTACATCTGTGTTTGTTCAGAGCAGCTTGTCATCAGAAGCTTGATGTTTTGTTGTTCATAATATTCATTAATAAAGCTGCTTGTTTGCTTGTATTAAATATTTATTTAGTTTCATACAGTTTAGTTTTTATTCCGATGACCAGAACTTCAATTCTTTGTTGGGGCTTCCATTAACACTGTTATGTTAATATTTATTTAAAATAACATTTTCACACACACTTAGTGAATTTTATATATACACCAGGGGTCTCCAACTCCGGTCCTTATGAGCCTCCATCCTGCAGGTTTTAGTGTTTACCTGCTGCAACGCACCTGACCAAAATCAATGTCTCATTAACAGGCAGGCGCAGAAGATGTCAACAAGTTGTTGGAGAACCTTTTCATTTGAATCAAGTGTTTTACCATGGAAAAAGGGGGATCGCTCACAAGGATCGGAGTTAGAGACCCCTCACACACACACACACACACACACACACACACACTAACAAACACATTTATCACTTTCCATAGTTGTGACCCAATAATTTGCAGCGCCAGCGCTGCTACCAGGAGAGATGTGATGTGGCTGAAAGTGATCATAAAACAGAGTCGATGGAGAGGTGATCCATGGTGTCGTAGAAGCGCAGAGTAGCTTTGTAATGCAGCAGCTTGTCAGTCAGAGTGCTGATGTTCAGGGCTTTACCCTGCACGCTCAGGTCTACGTACCTGCACAATGACAAGGAAATACACTCATAGCATTTTTTAAATTAAATAGTCCCCTTAATTCTGTATCATAATTATGTACAAAGAAATACCTGAAATACCTGTATGATGCCCTCCAAAACAACAGAGTGTTTATAGCCATCACTGAGCCCAGGAGGAAGAAGAAATTCTCCAGATTCCCATCATGCAATGTGTTTGGATAGAAGTTACCTGCCATAAAGTATCCGTGTCAAAAAATGTTAGACATCTCTGAAAAGAAGGAAAAACATGCTGCAGTCAGTGCTACCTCCAGAGGAAAAGTAGGCCAGCTGAATGATGAAGGCTCCTAGAAAGCAGCCCCCTCCGTAGGACAGAGTGAGGAAGTGCAGGGAGATCCCTCTGATGTGGCTCGGGGTCAGCTGGAAGGATATGAGGGAACCTGCCAAAGATGGCACAATATCACTGGAGGAAAGTCTACAGCTGTCTTTCATGCATTTGTTCAGTTTTATGAATGAAGAAATTTAGTCATTTTTAGTCAAATGTCACCATGACAACCATCCACTGACATGCAGGGGTGACAAGAGCCTCTGCCACACCGAGCAGGATGTACTGAGGGGCCAGCTGGAAACATGGCATGGATGACACATGCAGAACCTTCCCCGATAGAGTCTGCTCCACCAGGGGGTAAAACTTCCTCAGCAGCTCTGACAAACCTGCCACCAGGACAGACAGACTGGCACACGCGTGGCCCAAAGCTGGAAGGGAAGGATGGACAGGGCAGGGTGATGAGACAAAGAGCTGCAGAATGAGGGTTGTGATATCAGGAGGGAGTGAAAGAGACACGAGCACGTTTAGGTGAAGATGTTAAAAGTTACGTGTGGGTTAGAGGGAGTGTGTGTGTGGCTGCTGTTACTTATGACTTTTGCAGGCGCCGGAGGAGTTTTTTCTCTGGACAGGAAGCAGGTGGTCACTAATTCGATGAGCGGGGCCAGGAACAGCACAGGTAGGATACTGATAACATTCATGGCACCGATGGGCAGCAGGAGGCCGTTCAGGTGGAGGTTGGAGTTCATCGTCTGGATGTAGTAACCTGAAGGAATCTATGGTAAACACATCTTTGACCCGTCTGCATAGGAAACATGGAATCTATCCTCTGTGTTGGTTTGTCATGACGCTTCCCAGCGACTTGCCTGAGTGATGCAGGCTCTGTACAGCAGCTGGAGCCCATAAAGAGGAAAAAGCTTCGTCAGGACCTTGACGTTCTCCACATGTGTCTCGCTGTACTGACCTCCGTTGTTCTCTTTCGCCCGGTCTAGCCAAGACACCACGTCTCCGCTCAGGTGGCGATAGTGGAGGCAGCACAACTTCAAAGAGTTCAGGAAAACTCCCAGCGTGGTCAGCAACGATCCGCCTCAAAGGAGAAAAGTGTGACATCCTAGTTTTTTTTAGCCTTAAATGTTCTTTTGGTTCAGTTTTACCTTTCTTGGGTTTGTAGGTCAGTTTGTTGCGCATCATGTGTATGGCGATGAGAGCCAGCAGCACAGAGGTGAAGGGGATAAGGAAGCCCAGGTTTTGGGCCACAGACTGCTGGATGTAAGCAATGCCCAGAAACACGACAATAGAATTCAGATTCACCAACCAGTAGAACCTAAATGCAATGAAACAAATGTTAAAGTCAAGTTAAAGTCTTTACAGCCCTCTTTTTTACCATAATGTAAATAAACTAAAATCTGGTCCTTACCAGGTTGTGACATCAGGAACAACGTAACCTCAGTTTAATGACACACAACACATGACGCTGTCATCTATAGCAATAAATTATTTCTTTTGACAACTTCAGACTCACATTGTTGTGGAGGAATTTATGCCCACTCTCTACACACAGTCCACAAACAGAGATTTAATGAGGTAGAAGCTGGATTCTTTTCTTTTTTCAACCAAACTTCATCAACCAGACAAAAAGTCTCACTTTTAGCTCTGCATTATTTTGTAGAGGTCACTGTCCACTGCTAAGGTGGCCTGTCTGAACAACTGGAAACAGTGAGGCGACCAAAGCAGAATCCAGCATTTTTTTAAAAATTATTTTAATTACCTAATTACTTTAAAATAAATTGGACCAGAGGACTCACATCACAGCACTGTGGTGCAGCTCAGCCTCCACCAGCAGAAGCACCATAAAGGAACAATCTGGCAGCTGATTGGGCTGCACAACATTCCTCATCAGAGGTATATCCTCAAATAATTACATCAGCAAACATTGTAAGATAATTGAAACCATTTCCCAATGCCTTAAACCAGAAGTGCCCAGCTCTGGTCCTCGAGGGCCTTAATCCTGCAGGTTTTCCGTGTATCCCTGCTCCAACACACCTGACTAATCAATAATCAGTGCAGAACTTCATTGGCTGTTGGATCCATTTAATGGAAGCCAGGTCTATTGGAACAGGGATACACCAAAAACCTGCAGGAAAGCAGTCCTTAAGGGCTGACTTTGGGCACCTCTGCCTTAAACCAAATTAACAAGTCGTCTAACCCCCACACCCCCATCTAATGGTCTCTCCCAGAACATTTAGAGAGTGTTCGGACTTCTGGGAATGCATTCGCCTGAACACCCTGGAGCAGAGGTCTCCAACTCGGTCCTACGAGGTCCGCAATCCAGCAGGTTTCCCATGCGTCCTTTCTCCAACACAGCTGATTTTCAACACCCACCCATCCTTCCTCATGTCATCTTTTCCGCATTTTAAGGCAGCGCCGGTTAAAAACTGGCTGCAGGACCAAAGTATCAGTTCGTTCTGTAAACTGTAAACAAATGTAAATGTCTGTATGTCTAACCTTGGACGAGCTGACTTGAACCTTGAATTTCCCCTCGAGGATAAATAAAGTATCTTTGATTTGATTGATTCAAATTATTGATTGTTTGTGCAGAACCTGATAGGCTGTTAGATTCATTTAATCTGATTCAGGTGTGTTGAAGCAGAAATACACTGGAAACCTGTTGGATTGTGACGTTGTAGGACCGAGTTGGAGACTTCTGCCCTAGAGAGACCATTACACAATATATTACATCTTGCACACAGATTTACACAGATTTACTGTTACAACACATGACAACTTAAACAAATGCCTCTTTGTTTCACAGGCATCTGGAAAATGCAACCACATAAATCATCATTTAATAAAAAAAAAACTTATTTTGTACATTTTTAAGCTTAAAAAGCCAAATGTGACACATTTTTCAATACTTTTTGCATCACTTTTTGATAGAAGTTCTGTTCAGAACACTGTTATATATAATCTGATACTTGTCTCCTGTCTACTAACAGATGCCAGGAAGCAGAACATCACACTACAGTTTCTGTGACATGTCTCATGGTAATAAATGGTAAAATCAAACAAACAAAAAGAAATTGTTGTTTTCACATTTTGTTAAAGAGCCAAATATAAATTTATGATTAAAAAAATTGGACTTTTACATGAGGTTTATGATTTTTTTTTAAAGGCAAATGGTTGTGAAACTAATGAGAACATTATGTTTTTAATTGGCCTTCCTGAAGTCTGATCATTGGCTAATGAAGTAAAGCGTTTTGTGCAGATAGAAGCAACACTCACCAGTTGAAGAAGGACAGGAGCTGATGTTGGTTGTAGCTTTGCAGGCTGTAGGCTCCCATGGGGCAGAGGATGGCCCGGATGCCGCCGATGCCCAACGCAGCAGCCAGGAGACCCGTGTAGAATAAAATCTGCTGCTCTCGAGCTTCCAGCTGGTGAGTCATGTGATGTGTGTCAATGTAGAAATCTTCAAAAGGGAACGCCACCACAGGCAGCATGGCTGTGCCTACAGTAGAGCAGAGGTAGGTCATGGAGATATCTAGCACTGCATTAACACACTTCTTGCATGAATATACCGTCACCAACAACGGGACAGACTGTCTCCTACCAAAGAAATGAAGAAGAGCGCAGAGATAGAGCACCTTCGTCCGGCCTATGCAGGTTTCTGCAAACCACCCAACCAGAACAGGGGTCAAGGTGCTGGTTCCTATGAAGCACAGGTTGACGGTTGCTGCCAGGTAGTTATCATAGCCCAGCTTCACCGTGCAGAAAAGAATCATGTTACATACAATCCCAAAGAAAGTGAACCTCTCACACAGCTCTACAAGCAGTACACAGACAATAACTTGGAGCTTCTTGCGAGACTTCTTTGGAGGCCTCTGGTCTACAGGAGGGGTTTGGGAGATCCGTCGTGCTCGGCTTCTACCCTCTGGCATTCTCTGAAATCACCCTGCCAACATCCCACCTGGCCAGCGAGGTGGCTGCTGGGCTGCGTTGTGGGATGTCGGGTCTCAACTGAACCAGGGAGCTCGCAAAGAGAGCTTCTGCTCTTGTAGGACTCAGGCGGCAGGAATCCCACAAGCTGGTGTGACTGTGGCATTGGACTGAACACACGTAGGACCAGACTCACCCACCTGCAGCGTGCTGGTGACCGATAATCCTGCCTCGCTGTGTTGCTCAGAGCTACGGACACATTACTGGAATCTGACACATCATGGAAAATTGCATCAAGGAAAGGTGATGGATGGGAGGTATTTAGAGAGCATCCCAGACATGTTTTACAATCATAAACAACAAAGACCAATGAGGATTTTTGTCAGTATTTTATCAGTGAATTATTAAATATTTCATCCTCTGAAATGTATCATAAAGGTGCCATTACCACAAAGTGACCAGCCAGATTTACTGGAAATGTGTCACATTTACATCTCCGTCCTGCATCTCATGGCTCTCTTTGTTGGAGGAGTTTATAAACTTTAGTCAGTAAAGGGTTTTTGGCACTTGGTTATCTATAAACTGACAATCACACATGGTTGTGGGTGTGAGGAAAAGTAATAAAGCTCTGATTTACAAAGTCAAGAGGACTCCAAAATCACGTTTCCTCTGAGCCACCGGGAAAATTAATTACCCCACATTTTCTATCACCTAGCTGTCAACTGTTGCCCCTTTCAGAGCAAAAATATATAAATTTCTGAAAAACACACAGACACATGTTTCAATAACTGTGGCTTGAAATTAAAAATGCAACTAAATACATGGTTACCTTTGCTTCACCACTTACAATCATAAATAATTCCTCCTTGTAGTGTTGTTGCAAACACTGAAAATGTCACATATTGCTGTGAAAGTTGCCCCTCACTGTACAAGCTCATTTTGGATTGTATGCAGCTGATGGCAATTAGACAGGTGGTGTTAAACGGGAGTGAGACAGAGTGTATCGCAAGGAGGTTAACTTCAACTCAGAACACAGAGATAAACAACACCCTTATCACTCTATCTATCTATCTATCTATCTGTCTGTCTGTCTGTCTGTCTGTCTGTCTGTCTATCTATCTATCTATCTATCTATCAGCACCTTTCGTGTAGAAGACAATTCAAAGTACTTTAATGAAACATTAAAAGCATTACAGAAAAAAAGCATAAGAGCAAATACAAATAACAAAATCACAATAAAATCATAAATTATATTAAAATAATTAAAAGCAGAATTAATTAAATTACTGTGCAGATGTCATGCATAGGCGCATGAGAAAAGAAATGTTTTTAACCTGGATTTAAACGTTTCTACATTTGGTGAAAGTTTAATCTCGGGTATTATATGGTATTCGGCTATTAATTTTCTTATGGAAAAAACACGCAATCGACATGTATTTGAAATAATCATTACTTTTAACTATGTATTGTGTGATCATACTTTTCTCAATCAGAAGAGAGGTTACTACGTGTCACCATGGTTACAGAACGAGCGTCTGTTGACGCTTGGGGGCGTGGTTTATCATGTTAAATCAGTTCCAGCGCTACGTTGAACTGGACACAGCAGAGCAAGACGAGCACAAAAGAGAAACTTTCTTCACTGTCTGAAAGAGGTAAACAGTGTTAATTAAACACACATTTGCAGTTTCTCGTCAAAGTCGCACGTAGCGTAAACTATGAGCATATTTTTAAGAATTTAAAGTAAGAGAATAAACATGCTAATGCTAACGTTAGCCTACTAGCTAGTTTCTGCGAAAACTATCCTCGTGGACTTTGGGCTCCAAATATTTGGACATTTTACTTTATTAACACATTTCTATCCATACATATTGCTCAAGAAAAGTAGACAAACAACGTCGATACAACTTTTAAGTTGCTCAATGTGTGTTTTCCGTCTTAGAGAATCTGGCAGGAATGTCTGAAGGGAGGATGCCCAGCTGGCCTGCCTCTGCGTCCAAAGGCTTCAGCTCCACTCCCGTTAAAAGCCAGGAGAAAACCACATCTAAGGGTCTAGATGACGATGTCGTGTCCGACGACGAAGACACGTTTTCCCTGCTTTCTCCCATCTACCATGACAGCTTTGACAGTGAGGATGAGGAGCTGCAGCGTCCAGCTTCATCGAGGCAGAGCGACGAATTGCTCTGCGAACGGCTCTGCAGATCACCTGTCAGGTACTGATGGGATTTAGAGATACTTTTGGTTCCTGATGTCGCCTAATCCTAATTTTTGTATATTCTATAGGTGTGAGCTACCTAAAAGGCCTTTGGGGATGGTGTCCAGTCCAGCTGTGCAGCTTGCAGACAACACTTCCCTCAGTGCATGGCAAACGTGGCTGTTGAACAAAGCCAAAGAAGATCGTCTAAAACTGGACAAGAAAGCAGAAGAGGCAGGAAATTATTACTCTCCTTGTGACATTTTTATTTGTTCAATACCCTCTTAATCATCAACTACCACTCTTTATGACCCTAACTTAGGAACGTTTACTCAAAGAAAAGAAAGAACAGCAGGAAAGGGAGCAGGAGCAAAAAAAGATTGCCATAGAAGAGAGGATCCAACGGTGGCTTCAAATCAAAAGAGAACAAGTAAAAGAATGTATTTGTTTAAATGTGTTTTAAAGTTGTACAAGAGTTCATTCTAAAGATATTGATGACCTGTTTCCTCTGTTTTCTCCTCCTGTAATTATAGGAGAGACAACAACAAGCGGTAAAACAAAGGAAAGAGGAAGAGGAGATGCAGCAGCAGCAGGAGAAGCAGAGGGAGATTGAACTGAAAGCTCAACAAAAGTATAGAGACTGGCTGCAGAAGAAAAATGAGGAAAAATTAGAAAGGGAAAAGAAGGACAAAGTAAAGTGACTCCTTTATCAGCTTTTCTAATTTCAAAACATACAATTTAAATGTTTTTTTTTTGTTTTTTTTTTAACCCTGACAGGAGGAAGCTGCTCTGAAGGAGGAGCAGGATAAGGAGCGCCGCAGGAGGGCAGAAGTAAAGTTTAAGGAGTGGCTGGTGAAAGCCAATGAAAAGAGCAAAACTAGCCCCAAATCACCTTGCAAGTCCAAAAGTAAGGTCATTTAAGTCATCAGGAAGTTATTAACTGGTGCCGTTTCATTTGACCAAACCTGTGCAGTGTGTTTGTCATTAACAGTAAAAATAAAACTACTGAATCAGATGTTGATTTTATTTTACTTTCCCTCCAGGTCCCTATGACAAAGCGTATCCAGCACCCAGTTTCTACAATCCCATCCCCTGGAAACCTATTCACATCCCTCCTCCTGAAACATCTGGACACCAAATGCCTTGCAAGAAGCCTCAGAAACAGAGAAGAAGCCAGCAAAGTTCCTGCTCTCCTTTAAGGCCAAGTTACACCACAACTTCAGCGCACTTGCTCCAGAGGAGATGACAAAGCAGCCGCAATCCTGTCGCTTAGTGACAGGAATCCATTGTGAATCAACTGGGATTCTGCTGAGTCACAGAATGATTATTTTTGTATGACATGGCCGCAGTGGCAAAGACGCAACACTGTACATTTTGTAATTCATCAGAACAACAAAAATATATACCAGAGAGATGTTTATATTTTATTTCTGATACTTGATGTTGCTTTCATACCACTGTATGTGTGTTCAAACCTGGAACATGTTTTCCTTTTATACTGTGAATTTGAATCAATTATTTGGATAAAAGATTCATGATCAAAGGTTTTTTTTCCACTCATCTTATTTTTATCATCAAGATAAAGCCAACAGAACTACATCAAACTGCTTTTAACAAGGCAGTCACCACACAACAGAAAGAAGGTGGCTGGTGGTTACAGCCTAAGACAGACCCCAGTTGCTCAAGTGCCCCTCACACACACACACACACACACACACACACACACACACACACACACACATTGTTCTGTGTCCAGCTGTGCCTTGTTCTTCTGTGGGCTGAGATGACGACAGAAACGAGTGTGGGAGTGGAGAGACAGCAACCGATTCAGACCAGTACGCTCATTCTGTTAACGTCTCGTCGTGAAGCCTGAGGTAACATCTTTCCAGTTACACTTTATGCTCAAACAACCATGTTTATATGGATTTTAAAGAACCACTGATGCAAACATGAGTGCATGGACATTGCTGCCATTTTTACATCTACATCTTTTAGTCTTTTATTGCTCTTAATAATTGGATTTTGACAGTTATTAATATGCTGAATAAGAAATTTTAAAACGGAGTTAGGCTAATCAATTAGAAGTTTTATTGTGATGGGTTGTTGCTTGTTTAATGGTATTAATATTGATTTAATTGGGCTGTATTCATTTGTTTACCTGCCCTGGGACCGCAGATGGGCATTGCTAATCTGGCACAGTGCATCTTTTCTGGGACGAATGTGTGTTGTGAATGGCCTCTTGAGAAATCATTTTAAAAAATTGTTTGTTTGTTTTATTCTGCAGTGTTTTGGTTGGACTCTCCCCTGTGGTGAACTCCTATCAGCTCAAAATATCACATGTTGTGGAATATGCTAGTTGTTCTTGTAAATAGCTTAGGATGGTATGTTTAAGCTGTTGGTATGACAGTATTGAGCCTCATGAGAAATACACTATTCACAAAAAGTTAGGGATATTCAGCTTTTGGGTGAAATTTCACAACAAGCCTAAAATGCATTCAAACCTGTACAGGTGAACTTAATGTGATCTTCTCTAAGCTTTTAAATGCACATGTCCAACTGTTAAATGTTTCAATAAATTTTGCACAAGTTGCTGTTCTCTAACAAGGAGCTTAACGGCAAAAATCACGGCAGGTGTGTGATCCTTGAATTGACCAATAAATGTCCTGGTTCAATTAGAGCTGGTGTTTAAACAGTTGTCCTCATCATGCTGTTCACATTTTGACATCATGAGACCAAGACGACACCTAACAATGGAACAACAGTCCCTTGCCATTGCGATGCTTCAAACAGGACGTTCTCAGACAGAAGTGGCCACTGAGCTTGGAGTGTCACAGAGTGTCATCAGCAGGTTGCAACAGAGATATGGAGAGACTGGAAGAGTCACAGAAAGGCCTAGAAGTGGACGTCCTTTGGCCACATCCCGTGCTGATGACCGCTACATTGTGAACACTGCCCTGAGAAACCGGATGATGAATGCCACTCAACTCCAGGCACGTTTAAGAGAGGTGAGAGGCACCCAAGTGTCACGTCAGACCATTCAAACCGTTTCCATCAGCGTGGTCTGCGTGCTAGACGACCTGCACGGGTACCTGACCACACCACCAGGCACAGGCATCATCGTCTTGCATGGGCCAGGGAGCATTTACGCTGGACGAGGAACCAGTGGGCCTCAGTGCTGTTCTCTGATGAAAGTCGATTCACACTGAGCAGAAATGATGGCCGGCAACGATGTTGGAGACGTCAGGGAGAGCGCTATGCATCAGCCACTGTTGTCACCAGGCGAGCTTTTGGTGGTGGCGGTGTTACAGTGTGGGCAGGGGTGTCCACTTGGTACAGAACTGCCCTACACTTTGTGAATGGTACAGTGACAAGCCCATACTACCTGAATAACATCATTAATCCAGTGATTGTGCCCCTACATGAACAGCACAGGCCTAATTTCATCTTCATGGACGACAATGCTCCTGCTCATCGAGGCCGCATCACCAGGGAACGGCTGTTGGAGACTGGTGTACCTCAAATGGAATGGCCTGCTCTCTCTCCAGACCTGAATCCCATTGAAAACCTGTGGGATCAGCTGAGCCGTCGTGTAGAGGCTCGAAACCCTGCACCCCAGAACCTCAATGACCTGAGGGCTGCCCTTCAAGAAGAGTGGGATGCCATGCCTCAGCAGGCAATAAGTTGCCTTGTGAACAGCATGAGACGTCGTTGTCAAGCTGTAATTGATGCTCAAGGGCACATGACGAGATATTGAGACGTTCACATTTTTTGTTGTGGTGTAACTACCATTGTTGTTACCTTTTGTGTTGAATGAATTTTTTTAGATAAGGAAATCAGTAGTGCATCCTTCTACTTAAATGTCTTACTTTTATGATATTATATCACTGTAGCATGAACGTATTGCATTTTCCATAAATTTCACCTGAAAGCCAAATATCCCTAACTTTTTGTGAGTAGTGTATTTGTAATCCATATATTTTCAGCTCATTTCGCCCCTCATGTCTTTGATGTATGGCAGTATGGAAAGGTTAAACAAGTTAATCATACAGTGAAACTCTGGGCCTCTTATAGTGATTTAAGTTTCAGGTCACTGACTTTTATGTCTGCCTCTTCCAGGTACTGGATCCTGTTATAAAGACTGAATACAAAACCAATATCCCAAGATGCAGTGGTGCCGGTGGGCTGGGAGTTCACACCTGCCAAGACAGGTAGGTGTGTCTTTAAGTACAGCAGAATCAAAGTAACTGGAAGAGAGGCGTACTGGGCACGGAGCGCCGGTCTAAAGGGCAGAAGTACAGACGTGTAGACATGAAGAACGTGGCTGATTGTAGAGATATTTATGATGAAGAAACAGCTTTTAGACTCTGATTTTTTTTATTTTAGCTTTTGTTTTAAGAATAATGGGATTACAAGGGTGGATTTATTATGATTCTTTTGTGTTTCACTGTGAAAGTCCTTAAATGAGGTAAAATGATGTGAGAAGCAAGCCGATGAACCGGATTCAACAGGAAAATGTTCAGTCGTTTTCTGTATTTTTTAATCTGAAAGTAAACATGGACTCACGCTCATAAAAACTCACTTTTCCTCTTTTTCTCACATGGATGTGACCGTCGTGTCTATGAATAGTCCCAGTTATTATTGACACAACTTAGAAGAAACCAGTTCTGTTGCATGGGGGCGCACAGGTCTTGAAGTTTTTTGTTTCAACCTCAGTTCTTATTTTTGTGTTTCCTTTCCAACATGCAGTCTGCAGAGCTGGACATTGAGGACTCTTTTGACTTTCTTTTTAAAATCATCCTGGTTGGGGATTCAAATGTTGGGAAGACGTGCATGGTGCACAGTTTCAAGTCTGGCATTTTCATTGAGACGCAGCAGAACACCATCGGAGTCGACTTCACCGTTCGCACTCTGAATATTGACGGCAAAAAGGTGAAGGTGGGTGGACTCATGTACGTTACGTTTGCAGTGAGTGAATATAGGTCGATCACAGATGACACGTGTACACATGCATGTCATAAAACATGTTTTTTCTTCTGGAGAAGAATTTGAATTTGTTGAACGTGTCTTACATAAAACTAATTTGTGTTTTCTTTCCAGAGGAGTGGCTGTGCTGCTCTAATGTTAATAAACACGTTGTGTGTTAGCTTTATGGGTGTTGTTGGTTTATGTGCATTTCTTATAATTTGCATAGTTTGAGGCATTGTACACACAAGTATTGGTAAAGATAAAGGATTGATAACCTTTAGGGTTTACAGCAGCACCGGATTGCTTACATAAATAGTATTCCAGTGTGAGGGACCAAGCTGACAGGATGAAGAACACAGGTGACTTAAAAAAAGATGGGTTTTTATTGACCCAAAGTTATTTTTTAACAAAAGAAATTGGGTCTTTAAAAGAAGTTAATTTTAGAAAACCTCAATCAAAGTTCTACAATAACTCAAAATAACTTGAAACTACCAGATTAGGTAACACAAAATCAAGTAAACAAACAGCTGAATGACCTAATTAACAAGAAACAAAGAGGAACGTAAATACTGGCTGATCAGATCAGTTACAAGCCGCAAGCACACATGCAAACAAATAAAGTTAAAAAAAAGACACAGAACCCAACACCCAGTTTTAATTATTCAAACAAAGCTGCTAATAAAAGAGATCAAGTAATAAAAAAAAAAAATAAAAAAAAAACTACTCAAAAGTGGAAAAAAAAGAACATAACAAACATTTGAAGAAACTAAACCAATGACCCACCTCCCTGAGGGAGTTTGTTCGGTAGCAGCCCCATGGCACTTCCTGCTTTTCAGTGCTGCCCCTCAGTGTTCACACTGCTCCCTCCAGCTCCAATAAAAAGAAAACATAAAGTTAAAATTAACAGATAAAATTTGTGCGCCAACACAAAATAACTAAAGCATTTCAACCAATTTTAAATAAACTAAAGTGTGTTGGTGGTTAGCGCCTTAATGTGTGGCTAAAGGTAGGGCGGTCACTAGGGCTGTGACAATATGCTTTTGTTTCGATTCGATTCCGATTTTTTGGGTGCCTATCCGATTTAAATTGCGATTCTCACAATTCTTTGATATTGCTAATTTTTGGAAGTAAAAAACAAAATAAATGTATACTATACAACTTTGCTTTTGCTCATCTTTTTTTTTTTATTTCAATGAGGAAAAAACAACACAATAAGCCAGACCATCATTCTGCTGCTATAATGCCCAAGAAGACAAGTAAAAAGATCAATAAAAAAAATAAAATGACAAAGATTTTTATAAAGGATTATTTTTATTTATTTGAAAAAAAAAAAAAAAAAGATTTTTTTAAAACAAAAAATCAATTTAATCGATGGCTGCACGGTGGCACAGTGGTTAGCACTGTGGCCTCACAGCAAGAAGGTCACTGGTTCAATCCTTGGCTGGGAGGGGTTTGGCCTTTCAGTGGCCTTTCTGTGTGGAGTTTGCATGTTCTCCTCATGTATGTGTGGGTTCCCTCCAGGTACTCCGGCTTCCTCCCACCATCTGAAGACATGCATGTTAGGTTAATTGGTTAAGTGGTTGTTCGTCTCTCTGTGTGGCCCTGCGATGGACTGGCGAGCTGTCCAGGGTGTACCCTGCCTGTTGCCCAAAGCCAGCTGGGATAGGCGACTCTGAATTGGATTAAGCGGTTTAGAAAATGAATGAAAAAATCGATTTAAAAATTGTGAAGCAAAAAAAATCCTGATTTTCGATTTGATTTTCCCGCCCCATAGTGGTCACATAATAACCTGATAACTCATATCTGTGCTCTGTGGTGTTGCAGATGCAGGTGTGGGACACTGCTGGACAAGAACGTTTCCGCACTATAACTCAGAGCTACTACCGCTGTGCTCACGGAGCCATGGTGGCCTACGACATCAGCCGACGCAGCACATTTGAATCTGTTCCCCACTGGATCAGGGAGGTGGAGCGGTATGGAGCTGCCAGTGTGGTGCTGATACTCATTGGTATGTACAGTGAAAGCAGACGGGATCTTCTGTGTTTGTCTGTAAACCCCAAAACAAAACAATGTTTAACAAAATTTGTCCCACCAATGAGCTCAAATTGCTGTTAAACTTTTAGCTTCTTTGCTAATTTAAAAGTTGTAAAAGATGAAGACCTAAAAAAATGGAACCTGTGTATTTTTAGCAGCATGTTTATTGGTTATTGTTGGTTAAATCGGTTTGCAGTGACTGAAGATGAGAACATTTTTAATGCGGTTGTGCCCAAAAATACACTGCCTGGCCAAACAAAGTCGCCATCAAAACAAAGGACACCGCATTTCATCAGACTCCAGCAGCCTCTCTGCAGCAGTGTTTGCCTCCTGTTCCCTGAACCGCTCTTTTATATTCGGAAACCCATTAATTCGGATCAGCATCTTGGAATATGGCCATGCTCATTCAGTATAGTTGGGTATCAGGTGACCTCATTCTCTGGACATGCAGTGTTCCTGAACCTAGACATGAACCTAGTCCTGAACCTAAACGTGAACCTAGGCACGACCCTAGTCCTGAACCTAGCCTTGAACCTAGTCCTGAACCTAGTCCTGAACCTAGCCTTGAACCTAGTCCTGAACCTAAACGTGAACCTAGGCACGACCCTAGTCCTGAACCTAGACGTGAACCTAGACGTGAACCTAGTCATGAACCTAGACGTGAACTTAGTCCTGAACCTAGACATGAACCTAGTCCTGAACCTAGACGTGAACTTAGTCCTGAACCTAGACATGAACCTAGTCCTGAACCTAAACGTGAACCTAGACATGAATCTAGTCCTCAACCTAGACCTGACCACCTGCAGCAACCCCAAAACTGCCCCCACAAGCTTGTACAGAACTCAATCTGCCTCTCTTCTTACCCTGATTCTCCAACACTCTGGAAAAGGGTCAGTCTGGACTCAGAGCTTCTTCCAGCTCCAGAGTCCGGTCTTTATGCTCCCAGAAAACTTATCAGTGGTTTTCTATTTACTGATTGTTCCTACTGTCACTATGAAACATGCTCCCGAGTTCTACTGTTGTTTTTCTTCCATCTGGTTTCACCAAACATTCCAGCGATCACCATCATTCAGGATGTTTTTTCCACCACATTTCTTCCCAGAAGACGATGCTTCCCCACCATCCTTCCAGTTTTAATGCTGCGTTGGACAGTTCTGAACCCAGTTTCAGTAGTTTCTGCATCTCTTTAGATGTTTTCTCTGCTTGATGCCGAAGATCTGCCCCTTCTGAAACAGACTTTTCTTTTCCACGGCCATGGATGTGAATTCCAACATGGTCGTTTAAGAAAGGAGAAGCTACTCGTTGCATCCGTTGGGGTGAAATAACTAGTTGCAGTAAATATCAAACAGGAAGTATTTAAATGTATTGATTTCATATCTCACTTTGTCACATAAAATAAGCAAATTATGTATTTAGAAAGTGTCACACAATGGTTATTAAAACATTTCTGTTGTAATACCTATTGATTGCTATAACTTCTGTTTCACCACTTTCCATTCTACTTTTACCCTCTTACAGGTAATAAGTCGGACCTCCATGCTAAGAGACAGGTGTTATTCGAGGATGCGTGCACTCTGGCGGAAAACAATGGTGTTCTGGCTGCTCTGGAAACTTCCGCCAAGGAGGCACAGAACGTGGAGGCTGCCTTCATCCTCATGGCCCGGGAGCTGATGGCACGCAACAGCATGAGCATCACAGACGAGGCTTCTCAGATCTGTCCCCAGTTCCGTTACAGTTTCTCTCAGGGGATAAATACGGTGTTTAGACCCGAGCACCAGAGGCCATGTGAAGGCCTATTGAATTGCTAGCATTTCTTCTTTGTTTTTCCAATTCTAGCCACCAATGAAATGCATTTTTGGTGGAACTGTGCACAAAAACTCATGTATGAGGCAAAAACATGGACAGAACAGCATTGAGCATCGTGGCAGTCCAGAAACTGCACATAACAAATGTTTATGAAAATTGTACCAAGTCAAATGAAAAAAAAATTCTTGGAATCATTAAAAAAAAAAAAACATTACAGGAAGTTGGACATTTTGAGTTAAGTCTTGATTTTGACTGTTGTTTGACTAATGTTTTGTTAAACTTTGCAGCTGCGGCGCCAGCATAATGTTGTTGATGATGATTTGTCTCAAATAGCAACCAGTATCTACCAGATCTCTAGTATGACCATAGTGCCTTCCTGGTCTAGTGTGCTCACAGTCACAACTGATTTTCCGCCCAATACTAACAGGAAGTGCCTTTACTTTAACTCGAGTTTCTTAAAGTCAATCAAACATGTTCTCTTTATGTCTGGTCGAACAATAATTGACATGATGCTTCAGTTTACACGACGTTATGATTCCAGTGGCGTCGTGTACAAGGTCAATCGTGTACAAGGCCATTAAACAGGAAGTAACTAACTTTTTAAAATAAAAAATACTTTATTTAAATTGACAATTTATATATATATATGTGTATATATATATATATATATATATATATATATATATATATATATATATATATATATATATATATATATATATATATATATGTGTATATATATATGTGTATATATAAATGTGTGTGTGTATATATATATATATATATATATATATATATATATATATATATATATATATATATATATATATATGTATAAATATGCGCACACACACACACACACACACACACACAAGTGACTTGGATATTACCCTGGAGGAGATCCAGCTGCACACCACCAGCCAGGAGTCTATCCCTCTGAGTCCCCATGCAGCTTTAGAAGTGTTTATGTTATGTTGCTTCACTAGATGTGAATAATACATCTAATTTGTAGTCTATCTAATTTACTTTTATCAATTTACTATAAATGTTTTGTATAGTGTGAAAATGTCATTTTCCTTGTGAAAACAGTTTTAATGGATTAGGATGATATTTTACTCCTGAAGCAATTTCTTGCTTTCTTTCAGCTTTTCTTCACATTTTTCCATTACAAGCTTCTTGGCACAGTGTATGGAGATATATTTGTGCTACAATGCACTTTTTTCAGGCCCTAGCTATCATAAGTAATCTGGAAGTCCAGGCATAAAAAGCAGATGTAGATATGAATCACAATGTTTCTCTCATGACAATTATTTCTAAATATACAAAACGTGCATGGCTTAATAGAAAGCAACATTTAGTGTTGAAGAATATTAACTTTATAATTTAATGAATTCTGAAAGTGATATTTTGTTCTGAATGCTAAATCTTATTGATTGCAAGAAAAGTATTTTTGTCTTTTTCCCGTCGTGTTTCATAGTTTGAGGCAAACAAAACAGACAAAAGTGCTGTGTCACTTTTTCCTTCAACAAGCTGAGGTTACAGGTTGAGGATGACGGACCCCAACAGACATGGGGTGGAACTGGACTCTAGGTCCCTTATTAGAAAAAGCAACATTTAATCACACATGCCTCCTGAACATCCTGACCAATTTTTGGCTCAGTGGGATAAAAGCCCTAGTGTATGGTGAGTTTTCGAGCATGTTCAGGCCTCCAAAAAAGTAATTAATTTATTAGGAGAATAATAATAAACGCTGCAAATAGTGCTCGAGCCTAATAATTTAAATAATGGAGGTTAAAGGTTGCTCTGATATTGATCCGCGCGCGGACACAGTCACAGTCAGAGCACCATCTAGTGGTGGCATGTTGTCACCACATTGTGGAGAAATCTGTTTTTCATTTCTCATACTGAAAATATTTCATGTAAAATATTTTAAATATTGTGCAGCTGAAATGCGCATGTAAATAAACGTGACTCTAACTTCTTCAACGCAGATTGTTGTAGCTCTTAAAACAAGAAAAAACTAAATGCATTGATAACACAAAAGCTGATCACACTCCTTTTACAGGATTTTATTAGCTCTGTTTCAGATACCTAATAATGCATAACTTTCACCTTAATGATGTTCTCTGTCAGAAAGTAGTCCACCCATGAGGGGGCAGGAAAGCGGAGGGTTCATCACCCTGGACGGTGGCTGACATGAGTCAAATGGTACGGTATGCATGTTCCATCTGAAGGCATCTGGGGAGCAACTAAGTATCAGAATGAATAAATGATGAATAATAATTGTATTCATCATTAAAAACAATTGTTTAAGATAATCAGAAACTGTACAAAGTTATACCCCCCCCCATACTTCTGTTAGTACAATTACATGAAGTACAACATGTACTACGTACCTCCTGCCTGTTCGGTAAAATCTGACTTTAAATGCAGCTCCTGCTGCTGTCTTTTGAGAATATTTACAACTTTAACATCATTAAAGCTGGGAAAAACATCTGTTTGAATGCATGAATGAACAGATAAATAATGAAAACTGTATTTATACATTATTTTTACTGTATTCATGTACATCAAAATGTTTGTACCAAGTAAATCCTCAGTGAATGAGCCTCAGGCCAAACTGATGTTTATAAAGCTGTTTATGTCTACAAGGTTTTACAAACACCAGCTGACTGTAGCAACAATGGAGGCAGATAATGACTTGGGTCCCAGAGTGAAACTCATCCCCACGGCAACGGTTCATGAAAGTAACATCACAGTACAGATACTTTGACTTCACTTCATCACAACGCAGCAATGGATGTGGTTTGTGCTGCAGGATCTACACACACATAAAACACAGATTTATCTGTAATTTGAGCTTTTTCATACACTGGAGAAGATTATAACAATACAGCAACCAATAAAAATATTGATGAGTTGAGTCACGCAGTTTATTAGGTAAAGACAAGAAAATGCTGTTTCACCAAACAACGCTCTCTGTGGTCCAATTAGACCTCCAAAATGATATGTTATAAGGATATATCCATGTTTCAGGTTCTTCGAAGGTCCTAAATTAAAACAATGTTGGCTTTTCAAGGCTTTGGCCTTCAGGTGAAGAGGAAATAATCATTGATCAATGTTCTTTAAACCATTCATTCATTCATTTTCTGAACCGCTTATTCCAATTCAGGGTCGCGGGGAAGCTGGAGCCTATCCCAGCTGGCTTTGGGCGACAGGCAGGGTACACCCTGGACAGCTCGCCAGTCCATCGCAGTTCTTTAAACCAGTGTTAATAAAAGTGTTTCTTATTAATTTTTTTTTTTTTTTAAAAAAAAGGTTGTTTTGGTGTCATGATTTCAGACAGAACAGCTTTGTTACAAAAGGGCTGTGGGTTGTGGGAGCTGCTGCCTCAGCAGGGAAATCCAGGCTTCCCTCCTTCCAGCCACATTTGCCAACTAATCGAGTGTGTGGGGGGAGGGGGGGGGGGCGATCCTGAGGTGTTCCCAGGCCAGACGTCTTCCCCAGGTCTCCTTCTGCTGGGACGCACCCGGAACACCTCCTCTGGTTAGACATCCAGCAGGCATCCTAACTAGATGCCTGAAACTCCCCATCTGGCTCCTCTCTACGTGGAGGAGCAGCCTCTCCCAGATAACTGAGCTTGTCTCTGTATCTCTAAGGGAGATCAGGCCACGCTGCTGAGGAAACTCATTTCAGCTGCCTGTATTTGAAGTCATTCTTTCAGTCATTCCCACAGCTGGAGACCACACGTGAAGGAATGAACATTGATCGAGTGGTCAAAGGAGAGCTTCGCCTTCTGGCATTTTACAAAATAAATCTATTTATTTGTGGGGATATTTAGCATTTATTACCATGTGATACGTCAAAATGATCAGTGTAGTTTTCTGTTTGCTGGTATCCATTAGGAGGCAGAAGTTAAATATTAGATTGTCAGATGTAGGGCTAATACCACAGGATGTCAATTCTGAACATGAGCTGAGGCGAAGCTGGAGTTTAGCTCCACTAGCTGAGCTGTGGACTTGTATGAACTATGAGTGTGTGTCAGATAAAAAGTGCAGAACAGGCCAAAGTGTTAAACTTTTCCTGTTTGATAAGTTAATCCACCAGGAATGAAAGCCTGTTTGAAGATGTTGCATTGTGTGTTAAATAAAGGGCTTTGCATGTTTTTATTTTCAGTATTTGTAGAGATGGAGGGGTGTGTAAAGCTGGTTTTAGACTTTGTTTTCCTATAAAATGCTTTCTGCAACATTCCTCTGGTTTAAGGGACGAAAAACCTTCTCTTTACTGGAGGACTGTACCGAGACAGCTTGACGGTAGACATCTTCATTAGACACACTGCATCTTTCATTTCTCTTCCTTTTTAATTGTTCTTTTCCATTTCATAGCTTCTACCGTGCAATAACAGAGGTCCACAGTTACACCTGCCTGTTACAAGTAGGATAACCAAAAACACCTCCAGTGGTGCTGCATCCGTCTTTAAGTCAGACACACATACCAGCTAGAAAATCTCCAGATTTTTTACATCTTGATAGAAAAATAGAACTTTTTTCCTCTGGACACTCTTACAATTTCATTTTGTGTGTTTCACAAAGAGATTGCACAGTATAAAAACTACTTTAGTCGCTTTAGTATTTACACATGAACCCTGGCTTAAAGACAAAACAAGCAGAAATATAACAGCGGTGAAAACAGCAACGCTCCATTGGAAGGCAAAGTTAGATGACAGAACACCATGCATAATAAAAATCTACCGTCATCTGAACAATAAGTGATTTTGTTGCAGAGCAGCTTTTGTGCCTTTTTTTTGCTCTCTGTATGAATCTGAACACGGTCCAGCTTCACGTGAAGCATGTGTACCTGAGTAACTACACAAACGTCATATATGCAGCGAAAAGATCCGATGACTTCTACAGACTCATTGGACACATCTGAGTCCTTAACTACATGCACTTTAGATACATAAAAACCCTGATATTCTTGTAAAAACACATAATAAAAGCTCTGGCACACTACCCTGCATGTAACTTTCATATCTTTTTAGTGTTAAAATGGCACTTTACTGCTTTTTGCAGGTGATTCTAATCCATCACGCAGTAACATGTTGTTTCTGTAATAAACTGAGAACATGATTTAAAAAAAAAAAAAACCAAACAAAAACACTTAAAAGCTTTGCTATAATCAGTTAAAGTTTAGCCTACAAAGCTGTGAGGGGGAAGCCAGAGTTTGTGAAGCACATCCTACTCCAGAGGCCAGCCTTCCTGCTTGAACACCATCTCCACCGCCTCCTTTACATCCTGCACCACCAAGGAGGGCTGCATGAGGCTGGGGTCAAAGTGGAAGTCTCTGTGACCATGAAAGATGCGTTGCTCGGTGACCGTTTGTGCTGGGTCCGACGGCAGCTCCTGCTGATCTCGGCTGTACACTCCTGTGCACACAAGGATGGAGCTGCACCCCTCAGGCCGGTCCGTCTCTGATCCGTACCCACCTGTTGCTCCACCAAATTCTGCAGATGTCATTTTACAGGTATCATCTATGGGATCTGTGCTGCTTCTAGCCTGCTTTTGAGCCTTGGCGTGGTGAGCTGCCTGGAGGTAGCGATTGTAGAGGTTGGCACCGTAAATGTCAGCCATGGGGTTATCGCTATAAAAACACATTAAAAACAATATCTGAAGTGACCAAATCAAGACAATATAGCCAAAATTAGGGACATTCTGTCTCAGAGTGATGCAGAAAAACTGGTTCACGCTTTTGTTACTTCGAGACTAGATTACTGTAACTCTATTACTGGGCTGTCCTAAATATGCCCTGAAAAGCCTTCAGCTGATCCAGAATTCTGCAGCCAGAGTCCTGACCAGAACCAGCAGGAGAGATCATATTTCTCCAGTTTTAGCCTCTCTTCATTGGCTGCCTGTTGAATCTAGAATAGAATTTAAAATCTTTCTCCTTACATATAAAGCCCTCCACAGCCAGGCACCACTATATATCAAAGACCTCATTGTTCCTTATATACCAAGCAGAGTACTTTGTTCGCAGACTGCAGGCTTACTTGTGGTTCCTAGAGTCTCAAAGAGCCGAGCAGGAGGCAGAGCCTTTGGTTATCAGGCCCCTCTTTTATGGAATAAGCTCCCAGTTAGTGTTAGGGAAGCAGACACCCTCCCCACCTTTAAGACTAGGCTGAAGACTTATCTTTTTGATAAGTCCTATAGCTAGGGATGGTTAGCATCCCTTAGTTATGCTGCTATAGGTTTAGACTGCTGAGGGACATTTCCTGATACACTGAGCTTCTTTTTCTTTATCTCTCTCTTTTATCCCCCCCCCCCCCAAAAAAAAAAAACAAAAAAAAAAAACAGTGTTGCATCATTAACATTGTCTTTCTGTCCTCTTCCCCCCACACAGCAGAGGCAGATGGCTGCCTGTCCTTGAGCCGAGTTCTGCCGGAGGTTTCCTTCCTGTTAAAAGGGAGTTTTTTCCTTCCCACTGTTGCCAGTGTGCTTGCTCAGGATGGAAGATTGAGTTGGACTCAACTCAATCTGTTGGTTTCCTTATACAGGACATTATAAATTGGCTTTCATTATGTTTTCTTCTCTGTCTGTAAGGCGTCTTTAGATGGCATTGCCATGATTTGACGCTATATAAATAAAGTTGAATTGAATTGACATACTGATAGTGTTCATTCACAACGACTCACCCGATGGCATACAGCCTCTTTACAGGTGTGGTCCATCCAAGTTTCTCCGCCTGCTGCTTCACCAGCAGCTCGGCATAATTATAAGTCACCACACTGGGCTTTCCGATCAACGCCTCGTACTTCAGCTCATAGCCTGTGACCTTCTTGTACAAATTCTCCAAGCACACCAGGAACATGCCGTGGCCAAATCTGCAACACATGGAATATTTAAAGCATAAGCATTGAGAGATTATGTTTCAGAGCACGATGCACATACATACCTTGGATTCTTCGCCTCTGCCATCCACAGCAGGTCCATGTTACAGGCCAGAACCGGGATATGAGGATACTGTGATGCATTCCAGGTTTTGCCTGGGTTTCCGCTGGTTAGAAGCACATCAACAATAAGCTGGAGGTTGGTTTCCCATCTGATTGGCTCTCCAAACAAAATAACAGCTGTAGAATAATGATATGAAAGATTAAATAGTTACCAAATAACTCTGTTTGTAGAAACTATTAACGGTTAGTAACTGTATAAATGTGTCAGCTGTTTGGGAAAATTACCGTCTATTGGACGTAAACCTTTAGTTGGTGGGATCTGTAAGACATTGTTGACAATAAGAGCAATCCTCAACTCTTTTTTTAAACAAACACAGGTTTAGTTAGTCCACTTACACTGTCTTTAGGTCTTCTGTTGTGATCCACAACATCTAGGACGGGGTATGCATCTCTGAGCATATCTATGGTAACAACGTTTTCAAAGCCCAGGCTGGCGTTCGAAGGGTTAAAGAAAAAAAAATCTGGGAAGGTACAAAGACTGAAAACTGATAACAAAGTGGAGCATGAACAAAAACACACTGAATAAACAGAGCGTGTCCATTGAGCTCAGGTCAACATCCAGAACGACAGCAGAAACCGGTGCCCTTTGGTTAAGACAGGATACTTGTGAGCAACCTCCTCGACGGGGCCCTGTCCCGAGACCAGCACGCACATTTTGTGAAACTGGGTAAACATTCGTAAAGGACTGTGAGACAGCATCACCTGGTCTGGAGACACCTGAGATAAGCAGAGCAAAGATTACAAAGGAAGAAACATGAGACAAAGCAAGCTGATCATGATTAGAAAGGGTTCCCGCTTACCTCCACCTCTAACAGATGTGACAGATGTTCAGCTTTGGCCTGTCTCATGCAGTTCCCAGCATTGGTGACAAACACAACTGGTACTTTGTACTTCCCATTGCGGTCCACCAGGTTCTTGAAACATTGCTTGGCTGCAGGGATCGGGGTCCTGCCTCGGACCAGCACCCCATCAATATCAAAGAGCAGCCCAAAGGAACTGGGACCACTGGGAGGGATCTAGGCCACAGAGTAGAAATGTGCAGAATGAGCATGAGATTGTTGATTAACTAATCTGAAGTGTCTCTGTCTATGATCTCATCTCTTCAGTGAAGTTTAGAGACTTTGTTCTCTGAGTAGCTCATAAAAGTGCAGAATAAAATGTTTATTGGAGTAGAATAATAATAAAGATAAATACAAAGCCCATAAATGTGGTAATCATAACTGTCCATTGATTAATGCAAGCATTGTGTTTTATTTGATAAATCTATTAACATTTATTACTGTAAATGACAAAGTAAATCACTACTTCTAACACTCCATATTCCTATATGAAATTAAATGAAAAATACTTTATTAATCCCCAAAGGTTAATTCATATATATATTGTTATATGTTTACAAAGATGTGACTTACGTTACAATAATTTCTTGAGGAGGAACACGAGGTGTTTTCTTGCTTTGCTGCTCCTTCACAGCTTGATTTCAGCAGCTGCCAACAACTTCTAAAAGACTTCAGTCTCTGCATGTTTTCAGGCACTTATGTGGGAAAAGAAAACCCGAAGAACAAACTACAGTAGAGCTATCTTAGAAATAACGATATAACTGTCGATTTAGCTAAACTGACAGCTCAGAAAACCAATCAACATATCGATATTGAGTCAATGCTTAACTTCTGCAGTCTTCTCCTGTTTGTGTTGCAGCCTCCATTCAGCAACACGAGCTAATGACAGCCCGGGCGCATGCGCAGAGCAGCGACCGGAGAACCTCACCATTACGTCACCGGAAACACGTGATGGTTTCGCTTCTGTGAAAATGAAACTGTTTGGTGGAAATATTAAGTTTCGGTAGCGTAAAAGTCCCAACAATCAGTTTCAAATCGTATTATTATTATTATTAATAATAATAATAATAATAATAATAATAATTATTATTATTATTCAATTCAATTAATTAAATTAAACTTTGTCAAATCACGGCAATGCCATCTCAAGACTCTTTACAGACAGAAAAAAAAAACATAATGAAAGCCAATTCATAATAGCCTTTATGAGGAAACCAACAGATTGAGTTGGATATTAATAACAATAATTTATTTGTTCATTTTCCGAACCGCTTAATCCAATTCAGGGTCGTGGGAAGCTGGAGCCTATCCAAGCCCGGATTATCCAATGGGCATTATGGACACATGCCCAGGGGCCCATGCCCACTTGGGACCCACCTAGGGCGAACACCAGCAGTTTGGACATGAAACAAAATGTACATAAAAGCCAGATAGTTACACCACAGTGTGTGTTGCTTTTGGTACCACTGGCTGAGAGATGTTAGAAATCTTGTTTCACAGTGTATCGTTCACAATTTTCACAAAGTTGAGGTGGGAAAGGAGGCCCCTGGAACACTCAGGGCCCAGGGGCCTGTGCACTTTTAATCCGGCTCTGAACCTATCCCAGCAGTCTTTGGGCGAAAGGCAGGGTATACCCTGGCCAGGTCGCCAGTCCACTGCAGGGCAATAATAATAATACGAATAATAATTAAAGACTTTAAAGATAATTGAGGACATGTAAGAGTATGTTTTCTCTCATGACTTAAACATTTTAGAAGTTTAACCAAACAAAAAGTAATATTCAGCCGAATGAGTTAAGTAAAATTTAATATTTTATGTAATTGTTTTGACTGAATTTTTAATTTTTCAAAATTCAATTTCATTTTACGCTATGAATACAAAACATTAACTGCAGTCAAAATATACATTACATGTCAGAGGTTGTTTATTAAGTTTTCGTGAAGTTTATCTTTTCAGTATGACATATTAACAGAGGTGGCAATTCCTGGTCCAGACAGTAAAAGTCCTGCCATGTTTCTGGATCTACCTGTACATTTATATCAGGTGTTTTTCACTAACAAGCTTGTTTACCTGGCAAACAAACGCTGCTCATTAAATTCAGCTGGTCTGGCGACTGGTCGGACTTTTACTTTCTGGCCCAGGAATCACCACCTCTGCATATTAATATAACAGCTAGTGTTTTAATGAACACATTGATTTATGCATTTTGTATATGTGTGACGATAAAAACATTTAGGTAAGAAAAAGCAGATTTAATCAGCTATTGTGCTGTTTGCATAGCAATGACATTTACAACGACTAGACTAAACAACAAACGACTTGACATCACTGGAGGGGAATCCAGGTGACTTGGAAAAGGCAGCAGCTCTCCCCAGCAGGACGGTGGGGCAAAACCACCAAAATCCATAAGATCCTTATTAGATTTGATTCATATATATCAAAAGTCCATCCATTTATTTAACGTAATCCAAAAAGGAAACCTTTATTGGTTTAAAGCAAAAATAAAAAAATATATATCAATATATCAAAAGTTTAAATGTCACTAACACAAGAACAAGCATCCATAACATCAGTAATTACATGGAAACCAATACGCAGTCCTTTCTTCAGCTAAATCTCAGCTCATTTTCCAGTCCGTAGATTTTAGCTTTCAGTGTCATCAGCTCTCCCTGAAGCTTCTTCGTCCTGGTGTTGCTCTGGCGGACCTCATGCAGAATGGCCAAGTCCTGGTTTGGCCCAATATTTAAGGTGACCTAAAGAATAAAAAGTATTTTAGTGAACGCAATAAAAGTAATAATTGTAATGGAGATGCCGTCGTTATGAGACTGATTCGCCTTCTCACCTTGAGGAGCTGTTTTTCTACGTCTTTGAGTTTCTGTCTGAGGTGTTTCAGGTCCGTCTTGAAGCCTTCCACCTCCATAGCCCTCCTCTTCTCTAACGCCTCGTAACGCTGCGTCATCAGCTGGAGACGCTTGGCCATTTTGTCTGAACGTTCCTGTTCACACAAGTACCATGAATAAAAAACTCAGACTCATCAACCAGAAGATGTGTAAATGGATTCACACATAAGAATCTTTTAAATAAATAAGTAAACCTTAAATATTTCCCTGCCGACGTCTCCTTCCTCCCTGATCTGGGACAGCTCTGTCTCCAGAGTGATGCACTGCTCTCTGAACATCTCTGCCAGACAGTGAGCTTGCTTCAGATCCTCCTGCAGTGCCTGAAAAAACAGCAATTTAAGATAAAAAAAAAAAGAAAAAAAAGAAAAACAGCAGTTATACTGGTCAGTAAAAGAAGAAATTGGTACCTTTAACTCCTCCTTGTGTGGTTGCTCTAACTGTGGCAGTGGCCGAGGAAGAGGAAGGGTCGTGCTGGTGCTGGGTTGCCACGGTTTCCCCTGCTCGGCGCCGGCAGGCCTGGCCTTTCTAAGGCGGTTGTGGCACGAGTCCAACTCCCTCAGCAGCCGATCCTTTTCAACCATCCAGCTCTTCTCGTTGACTCGAGCATCAAACTTTAGCTGCAAGAAATCTCTGGTGCTCTCATGCAGCAAGTTCTGAGTCCGCTGGAGCCTGGTGGGTCAGCAGGGATGAGTTAGCGTCCAGACACGCTACCCAGTGTAGGATGGTGAAAGTGTTTCGCACGGTGAGCTGCACGTAAGCTGCACGTAAGCTGACTCACTTGTCAGTCAGAGATGCGATGCGCTCCTGGTCTTTTTGCCGTTGTGCCTGCGCCTCCTCTGTTTTAATCCTTCGATCTTCCAGTAGAGTCTCTGTCTGCTCTTTGGCCAAACGAGTCTGTTCCTCCATCTGAGCCTGCAGCGCCTCCACCTGGAAACAAGATGGATTCTGTACCTGTGCCTGAACTCATGGCACCAAAGTCACTTAACGAATTTCATCCAGCAGCGCTGATTTCCATATAAAACATACACTGGAGAAACTGGACCCACTCCAGTTCTTACAGGTAGATAGAGGTGCTGAAGATGCTGCAGGCACCTGATTTCATGACGTCCAGGGTTAAAAACTTTGCATGTTTGTTTTTTTTTTTTTTAAAAACTTATCCTGTCCAGAATTAACGTTAGAATGATGGTCTGGGTGCGTGTTGTGTAAAGAAAATTTGTTTTTTCAAAAGGAGATTTATTCATATAAAGATCTCCATGATAGTTTAAGTTTTTTATTTTATTTGACTTTTCTTTTGCATTTACTTTAACCCAGTGGTTCCCAAACTGGGGGGTGGGTTCCCCCAGGGGGGCCGCGGCAAGGCTAAATAAAACTTGGGAGTTTTTACATTGGATAAATGTGTAAAAGTAGTCACAGGAAATGATGATAAATCAACAAGAGAGACTTAAAGTAATAAAAAAGGGAACAAACTATGATGGAGCATATCTGTCCCTGCTTGACCAGTAATAACTAATTGTGGGTAATAATGAGACCACAGTCTTTTGCATGTACCAAAATATTATCATCTAATATGATGAAGTATGAAGCCAAACAAGTTACAACACCACTTTGGTACTTTTCATCCTCAACACAAAGAAAAGCCTGCAAGTTACTTTACAAATAAACTATCCAACTATCATATATAACAAAGTTGTTTTACTACTTATAGTAGTACTACTACTCATAGAAAACTCCACTCACATAAAGTAGTTTGCAGAGATTCCTGGTTTAAAATGTTTCACACTAAAGTAGAAAAATGGATAATAATACTGGTGCTAATTATAGTTAACTACAAGACAGCCACTAAAACTAAAGACGTATTTCTTAGTATGTTTCAGTTCATGTGGTGGGGGGGTGGGGGGGGGGGGGGGGGGGTCGACATTATTGTCTTCGATGAAAAGGGGCTCTGCAGGAAAAGTTTGGAAACCACTGCTGTAACCAACCACAACTCACCATCAGAAGTAACGTTGCTCCTGATGGACTTCTTACACAACAGGTCCCAGAAAGTACGCATGGACGTTGTTTTACTGAAAGCTTCTACCTGCTCTCCTCAAAGATCTGTTATTTCACTGCTTTTGTTTCAATGAAAGCCAAAACTGTAACAACAGCTGTCTACAACTCCAGTCCTCGAGATCTGCCATCCTGCAGGATTTAGCGTTTTCCCGCTGCAACACACCTGACCCAAAGCAATGGCTTCTCAACAGGCAGGTGCAGAAGATGACAAGTTATTGGAGAACCTTTAACCTGTATGAACCTGTAGCGGTCCATACCTGCCGCCAATGGGGAAGCCAACTAAAAGAAAGAAAGTGGAATCCTACCTGTAGCAACAACGTCTGATTATCATTTTTGTATTGATCCAAACTCTCGTTGTTCAGTCCAACAGCTGGTTTGGGTCTCCTGCTACTTTCTGCTCAAACATAAAACCAACATTGAAAAAGCATTATTTAATTTATAAAGCTTTAGTTTAACACAAATGTTGTTGCTTTCGAACCTTTCACAGCTGGTTTTAACTTTGTGGGCCTGAGACTGAGGTTGTCCTCAAATCTGGACTCTGGGAGCCTCTGTGCGATGGTGACCTGAAATCACAGAAATAATTTTTTTAAAGCATATTTAACTCTAAGAATAAGCAAATAAAGCTACAATTTATTTGTTTTTGGATTTGCAATATATGAAAGAAGAGCTAACATCACTATTCTCATATTTTAAATTAGCATTTATTACTTTTTAAAAGATAGTGATAAAAAACATCATTTAATAACTAGAACTGTCATCATATTGTACATCATTTGTCATAGTATGGAAATAAAGTAAATTACTAAGAAAATCTTACTTCTTAAATGAAATACAAACAAATCTCTCCCAAAAATAAACAATAAATAATTCCACAAACTGATGAATAAATAATGCAGGTTAAATATGGGCTATGGGTGTGTATGTAAGTCGCTTTGGATGAAAGCGTCTGCTAAATGACTGTAGAATAGAATATCAGTCCAAACGTGTGCTGCGATGAAGTGGGAAAGCACCTTGTGAGGAGGTTCCCTGTGAAAATACGTTATCTCTCCCGCATCAGGACCAACAAGAGCAAGAAGGTGTTGGATTTTCTTCCTGTCTTCCAACTCTCTGCAAAACAGTGAATAGTTTTAAGACATTATGGTGGGAGCTGTGGAAATGAAGCCAAGTTAGGACTTACAGCTGCTTGAGGAGCGCGTGAAGCAGAAAACTGATGGAAACTTTAGTGTTTTACATGACTGATGTCATGTGCTGCTGTACAAGAGCCAGAGAACAAGATGAAGTTTGATGACTGTTTCTTTGCCATTGAGTCGTCGGCAGACAGTTGCTGCGTCACTCTGGTGTTTTGTGAACCACGAGAAGCAGAAAAAGATCAGAGCTTCTCTTTATTGGGAAACTGAAGAAATGAGAGGTTGTGATCTCAACAAGTGGACATGACCCCATGAAGGGTTCCTCAGCCCCCCCTGGAATAGACTGTTAACCTCTGGTCTTCCTGTCTGTCAGGATAGACCTGATCCCTGATCCTGAAATGGGCTGACCTATTGAAGAGAGAAAAGGACTTTGCCAGGCAACCATCATCGCCCTGAATACTTTTAGTCTGGATCATCTGGATATTTACATCCCAACAAGTTACTATATCAGAGGTCATCAGCATTTCCTGTAATAATGAGGAAATCCTAGTGACTACAAGAAGGCCCTGTAAGACGCCGTGGGGCCCTCATTAAACATAGTTATAATGCAACAGTAGACTGGAAATCAGACTTTGCTCAACAATCAAACCACCAGTTAGGAGCTGCAAAGACTGGATTCAAAACAAAATGATTAAATGGAAAATAAGCAGCAGATTGCAAAAGAAGTAATGCTGCTGGAGGGTCTGAAGAGAGGGAAAACGTGAAATTACCTGCGCAGGAAGATGAGAGTTTGTATAAAATATGTCAAATGGACAGAGTCACATGTCCACATGCAGCGGGAATAAAAATTAGGAATGCTAGTAAATAGGCTGAGGAGGGTGTTTCTTCCAGGTCGGTCCGGTCTCAAGAGACTAATGCAGGGAGGACTGGTCAAAAGCAACCATCAATGGGCTAATGGGAGGGGCGGTGGGGGGAATGGGGGGGTTACAGCCTGTTATTTCTACATAAGACTCAAGTGATACAATCTGAGAGAAGACTGAACGGCATGACTCGAACTGAAGAGTCCCACTACACCTACGGTTTAGAAGTACAAGTACTGGATTTAAGTGAAACGAAGGAATAATAAGGAATTGTAATAATAAGGAACCGGGTCCAAAGCGAATTGATTTTCATTTCAAGATCATCACGGATCTCGTTCTCCACTACCGAAGATGAAATTCTAAAAGGTCAAAGCACCAGAGCCTACAGTCCACCCAGCAGGCGGGACCAGGCCTCAGGAAAGACACAAGAAAACCTGGAGGAGAGTCCATCATTCTCAGCGCTGAGTCTAACACCTCCACACTTCCATCCTCGACAAAAAAGAGCCAGAAGGAGCGTCCATTATCACCAGCACCTAGTCAACCCTCTCTGGGGCCTTGGGAGGAGCAGGTGCATGGAGGACCTGAGAGGAGCCAAAGAGTGCCAAACCCTGGGTGCTGATCCAGCACCAGGAAATACCCATCATGCTCATCAAACTGGTTACAGGTCCATGAGTGTTAGTATGACAGTATTTCACAAAGAAGGATGTAGAAGACCATCGAGACCTTTCTAATGTTCAACCATCTCTTCTCTCTTCTCCCTGCAGACGGGTTTACTCAACCAAATCTGCTCATTGTTCATCTTTCTCCTTTTTTACAGAAGACGAGCGTGAACGTGAAAGATTCTGCTCATCTTTCTTTCTTTTTTTCGTTGCAGAAAACCTCCTGTTTTCAGTTCCCTCCCCTACAGACACGTTGCCTGACCTCTGACTGCTGTACGGTGGAAACCGCTATGTGCTTTCTAAACTAAAACTTTGATATGACCACTAATCTCACAAATAATATTATGTAAACTAGTTGTTTTATTATTACTGATTTTGACTTTTTTTTTTTTTTAAAATCTAGCCTCAGTCTAAGAGCTTTAAGTCTGTTATACCTTATATATTCCAACAGCACTGAATCCACATTCAACCTTTCAACTGTATGCAAATTTTAATTTGTTAAAAAATATAAAATAAAATCTATCAATAATCCTTTTTTTCAGACCAAGAAATGCAACTGCTGTGGTGTTCATACTAATGGTCT